>NW_015748905.1:0-455 GCF_001515625.1 Sinocyclocheilus rhinocerous
AAGTGCTATGCAGGCTATTTTAGACAATATTGGCTGATTAGATGGAAATGCTGACCTAAAATGCAAAATGTTAGCCTTCTCTCTCGCTCTTCACCGTTTCCCACATCTCAGACCTCAAATACATAAAATATTACCCGTTTTAGACATAGTTTTTGAAGTAAAGAGTAAAGAAAATACTATACGAAACGTATTGAAACAACCAGGGGCCAGTTGCATAAACTTAGCCACTTAAGAAATTGACCAACTAGCAGTTGCCAAGGGGTAATCAGTCTTACTCTTCCAACACAAATAAGACCAATCTGCCTTTTCATAACTGAATTAAAAAAGTTATGACCAGTCTGCAACCGGCCCTAGTTCTTTATTTACCCTTGTAAATATACCCTTGTATGACTTTTTAGCAAATAAGGTTGTTTAGTTATTTTTGTTTTGTATTTATAGGGTTAGAGGTTGGGTTT
>NW_015748906.1:0-455 GCF_001515625.1 Sinocyclocheilus rhinocerous
ACCAACACACTGATCAGACAAATGTTTGCCAGCATCTGTCGGTGTAGTGTGAATTAGAACTTTTCTTGGAATCAGGGAAAGCACTAATTTTTAAATACCTTGCATTGTCAGCCTCTGCAAGAGAAATTCTCTTGTTTTGTCTCAGCCTGAATCTCTCCTCCTGTAGCTCCACACTGTGCTCATATGCAGGGAAAAATATCTGAGTGAAGAACTGCTGTGTTTTCTGCATCCAGCCCTTCAGTCCTGTCTCTGAGGATATGAAATTACCCCACTATTAATCATAAATCAGAGATGGAGAAATGTACTGTTTGTGGAGGAAGTACTAATGTTAGTCTCAGATTACTGTAATATAGTTATACTATCTAGACCTGTAGTAATGTAGTTACTTTACACATGATAAAGGATTAATCAACAGTGTTGGGGGTAACTCATTACAAGTAATGTGAGTTACGTAA
>NW_015748907.1:0-455 GCF_001515625.1 Sinocyclocheilus rhinocerous
GAGGAAGGGGAGGAGTTTGAGTGTTACCCTCCTGGGATGAAGGTGGAGGTGAGGTATGGGCGAGGCCGCAATCAGAAGACGTACGAAGCCACTGTGAAAGAGTCAGACCTGGAGGGGGGAGAGGTGCTCTACCTGGTGCACTACTGTGGCTGGAACGTCAGGTAAGGCAGGACCCTGGGAGCTCACGCCTAATCTGTTTGCATTTACAAAGAAACTGGTGGCCCCAATCAGATTATGGCACTGGAGTCAGAAAGTCTGCAGGGATGACGTGTTTGTGTGGGACGAAGTCCAGAACCAAGCTTTCTAGCACTTCCATTTCCATCGTCCTGAAGTCAGATGGTTTTTTGAAAAGGGTTTTTGGTTAAATGTCTGAAATCAGGTCTGTCGTGAACATAAGATATTTTCACATAGGAAAAAAACAGCATATGCTGGTTAGGTATGTTTTGAAGCATGAC
>NW_015748908.1:0-455 GCF_001515625.1 Sinocyclocheilus rhinocerous
TACACCAAATACACAAAATATTGTTCTTTTTAGCAACGTCATATGGCCCCTTTAAAAAGGAAAACGGACTACGGACGGCTGTTTTCAATCTTTTTTTTTTCCGGATTAATTTGTTTTTATTATATGAAATTCCTACACGCAATTTCAGAAGGAGTGAGCCCATCTAATCTTTCAGTTCACTGCCGGAGCATATGAGCAGTGCTAAAGCTGTTTCACCCTCCCTCCATCTCCTCAACTCCACCAACGTAATTTAGCATCATTTAAGCCATCCATTATCTTCCAAGCACCGGTAGTCCACAGTGAGTATACGGGAGCTCGAGTTGAAGCCGCATCCTCAAGCCCCTCTACAAGCCAAATAATGTTTTACGTGTGTTTGGGAGTAGGTTTAAAGTTTTTCCTCACCATATGAACACTACAAATATTATGAAAATGTCTTTCTTCTGTGGAACATAAAA
>NW_015748909.1:0-455 GCF_001515625.1 Sinocyclocheilus rhinocerous
ATAAAACCCCAAAGATCATGCATGATCCTACGCAGACGCTACAGTAAGGATCCTGTTTGTGGACTTCAGCTCGGCCTTCAACACTACCATCCCAAACCTCCTCCTGTCCAAATTAACCCAGCTCTCTGTGCTTACCTCCATCTGTCAGTGGATCACCAGTTACCTGACAGACAGGCAGCAGCTACTGAGAATGGGTAAATTCTCATCCAGCACCCGGCACCATCAGCACTGGAGCCAACCAGGGATGTGTTCTCTACCCACTGCTATTCTCCCTCTACACCAACTACTGCAGTAGAATCATTCAGTTTCCTGGGGAGCACCATCTCTCAGCACCTGAAGTGGGAGTTCCACATGGACTCCATTGTCAAACAGGCCTAGCAGAGGCTGTATTTCCTTCGCCAGCTGAGGAAGTCTATGGAGTCAAAATAATGCCACATATATATGCAAAATAATAA
>NW_015748910.1:0-455 GCF_001515625.1 Sinocyclocheilus rhinocerous
ATATCCTAAATAGGTGTTTAAGTTGAAACAAATATCGGAAATAAATAAATAGATAAATAAATAAATAAATAATAACATTTTAATTTATTTCCAGTTTATTTATTTATTTTTTATTAGTATTTAGGTTTAATTTTTATTTATTTATATTGTTGGGTATGTTTGTGACCTTAAGGCAATGCTAAAACAACACAACATCTTGTGATAAACAACACTATGTGCAAATCACTCTTAGTGAGCAGTGTGATGTGCAGTACCTCTTTGATGAGCGCCATGAAGCGGTTTCCGAAGCGCCAGGGCTTGTGGCGATTACACTGGAGCGAGCTGACAGTGATTTGAGGAGACTGCTGGACGGCCACGGCCACCACATGTACCGCGTCATACATCAGGGCAGCATCTGTCTGGAAACACACACATTCACAGGTCAATCGGCCATCAGCAGTGCACCTGAGGCTCTC
>NW_015748911.1:0-454 GCF_001515625.1 Sinocyclocheilus rhinocerous
GCTGCTCACTAAGGTTTTAAGGTCCTGTTACAGCCATGTGGTGGAAATGTGAGTGATAATCTTTATGCGACACTTTGTACTGGCTTCTCTGCTGAAAGCCAAAGGGGTTATATTCTACACTTTTGTATCATTTCATTTGATGTAACTGGTCTTGTAATGGGTCTCATTCACTAAAATTGCATGTGGGATTCAAATTTGCTCTTATTCTTGTTCACTCTAAGAAAAGTCTGTAAAAATAGGGCCCAATGATGGAATATGAAAGATTTTCTATATTGATAGGTGTTTTGGGCTTTAATCTCCTCTTTTTTGAAAGAAATTAATACTTTTATTTAAACAAGGACTCATTAAATTAAAACACAAAAAATATGAAAAATAACTGTTTTCAACATTGATAATAATAACAAATGTCTCATAAGCAGCAAATCAGCATATTAGAATGATTTCTGAAGGATCA
>NW_015748912.1:0-454 GCF_001515625.1 Sinocyclocheilus rhinocerous
CATTTTATTTTTTAGGATTCTTTGATGAATAGAAAGTTCAAAAGAGCAGTTTTATTTGACAGAAATCTTTTGTAACATTATAAATGTCTTTTGATCAATTTAATGCATCTTTGCTGAATGAAATATTACTTTCTTTCAAAAGATAAAAAATATATTGCCATATATTAAAAGTGATATTTCCATATGTTACCCATAAGGTGATACATATTTTTCACATACGTATATTCTCTGGATAGATGAAGATATAAGTTTATAACACATGTTAAATCCTCATAGCAAAAGTTCTATATGTCCATATGTTAATAATATCTATGTGATGATTTTTTCTGTGGTATATGTAGCAACCATATATGTGAACATATGCAATTTTATTAAAACAACATATAGACAAAAAATCTGTATGTTTATATATGGTTTGTAATATATATGTATATATATATATATATATATATAT
>NW_015748913.1:0-453 GCF_001515625.1 Sinocyclocheilus rhinocerous
ATAATGTTCTTTTTAGCAGCATCATATGACCCCTTTAATAATGATTTAAAATTCAGTCTGTTCCGTACACAAAGCTATGGCTTCAGAAGATTTCAAATATAGAGCATGACCACTTTTATGGAACTTTTATTGTGCTTATGTCCTCTTTGAAGCTCATTATTAAAGCATCCCTTCCTTTCCATAGTAATTCCAGGAATCAGTACATTATTCAAAATGTCTCCACAGCAGAAAGAAATATGGGTTTAGAACAACAAAAGGGGCAGTAAATAATGACAATGTCAAATAATGTTTCAAAAATGATAAATAATGACAGAATTTGTGGACGAACTGTTCCTTTAAGCCACTGTCCTTTTACATCACGTCTATGATTTTCAGATTGATACAGACTCTTCTCAGCCGTCTTTAACGAGTCAGTGTGGCGAGACATGCCGTAGTCCCTGCTGAGGGCTGGAA
>NW_015748914.1:0-455 GCF_001515625.1 Sinocyclocheilus rhinocerous
TAAAGAAAGCAAGCTCTAATTGGTTTTAGTTTCTTGTTTATTCCATCTGCACTACTCATGGTCAATTAGTAATACAATGGTCATATACTGTACGTCTAATTTAGGAGTGTTTTGGTACAAACAAACAAAAATCCTTGACTAACATAAGTCAGAGAACTTAAATAATTAAAAACAATATGCATCAAGACCCCTTTATTACACATTCATTGTGTTACTCTGAAAGATTAATCAGTGCATGTTATTAAACAAAATGTGTTCGTAATCAGAATGTGAAAACGTTTTCCGTCTCTGCTACTGTAATCTACCGCAGGAAAAGTTCAGGACCAACAGCACAAATCTGATCAGTTAACTTGCCAGTTTACCATAACTTGCCATTTAACAAAAGAAGAAAAACAGTATGGTGCATCTCCTAAAATCAGTGATCTTGTAAGTACTCACTGTGTGGATGACCAGTA
>NW_015748915.1:0-455 GCF_001515625.1 Sinocyclocheilus rhinocerous
ATTAAGGTGTCAATTAAACTCGTACTCATTTTTTATGTTAAATTGACTTCTCCAGTTCTGCTTGCCGACGTTCCAGTAACTGAATTGGGGGGAGGGGAATGGGCTAAGTTGTGCTCTTTCATAAAGCTTGTTTGAAAATAATAAATTAAGTTAAATCAAGTGAGACTTACATAACTGAAAGGTGAGATCTCAGTGCGACCTCCTATTGCTCTGCACTTGGACTAACTGATGCGCAAGTGCAAGAGGGAGGAGGAGCTGATTTTTTTAAGTTTAAACCAGATACAGATACAGTAGCCTATAAAAAAGTTTGACATCATTACGTTTTCTTCAAAACATTATTAACAAAAGATAGAAGATAGAAGTGGGTTTTGGATCAGCATTTCTCATTTCTTTTCTGTTGTGCTGTGACGAATCTAACTTTTAGATGAACCTTTAAGAGGCACAAAAAAAAAAAC
>NW_015748916.1:0-455 GCF_001515625.1 Sinocyclocheilus rhinocerous
AAAAATTTTAATGGACCATGAACAAAAATGGATTAACATTAAACAGTAATATATTTTACCAAACTAACATTTACAGTATTTATTAATTTAGGTTAATGTTGCTTCATGCATCAACTTAAAATTGAACCTTATTGTAAAGTGTTACCTGATTTCCCATTTCTTCCATAGGCTTCATCGTCCCAAGATTAACACATTACTCTAGCATTTTCTCTGACTAGTAAAGCCAAATAGCTTTATTGTTCACAAGGCAAGGCCTAAAAGATTATTCGCTCACTGATATATTTGCACATCTGGCCCCGACTGCCCCGAGCGTTAGATGCACAGATGCTTTACCCAGAGTGAGTTGAGGTCTTCCAGCTTTGTGTCTTCGCCATTGTGATGGATGTCTTGTTTGAAATGTAGAGCTAACAAGGGGAGGAATGTTTATCCACCCTTGTAGGTCATCTTTTCTTGTG
>NW_015748917.1:0-454 GCF_001515625.1 Sinocyclocheilus rhinocerous
TCATTCTAATATGCTGATTTGCTGCTCAAGAAACATTTCTTTTTAAAATGTATGCTGCTTAATAATAAATCATGATTTTCTTTCAGGAATCTTTGATGAATATAAAGTTCAAAAGAACAGCATTTATTTTGTAACATTATAAATGCATTTATACTTGCTGAATAAAAGTATTAACTTACACGTGTTCATTTGTGCGTCATTGAAAATAATTGATTTTATGTGGTCAGCCAGTGTGAAAAGACCTTTGTTTGAGATTTTCTTCATGCCACTGACACAGAAACCCAGAAATACCAAGAGTATAATAAAGTCATGCACTGTATCCAAAAGAAAAAGACGGAGGGGAGAGAGAGAGTGATAAAGAGAAAGAGGGAGGGTAAAAAACACAAAGCTGACTTCACTTGGAAAAGAAAACCAGCATTGTGCTCCAGCTCTGGACCAATGACGTCCTCTCAGC
>NW_015748918.1:0-455 GCF_001515625.1 Sinocyclocheilus rhinocerous
TCAATGTTCTGGCCTTTCATGGGCTACTGCACTAGGTGTGATCGAGAGGGGCTCATATAGAACCTTTTGTAAAGCTTTTTTTGGTTTCCTAGCATATTTTTTAAAAGTAGCAATTAGGGATGGTTGGTTATGTCAATTTGTCTAGTTAAGTCATTAAACCCTTTTGCTTTTTGTGGTGTAGCATTGCCTTTATGTTTATTTACAAGGTGATAACGGGCTGGTCGTGACTGATATGGTCATAGAAAGAGCTATTTTTAAAGAGCTAATTTATATTATATTATATTATATTATTATATTATATTATATTATATTATTACGTGACCAGCAGAACAACAGCTGGATGCTTTATTAAGCTTTCTGCCAGATTGAAGTTAGCTAAATGCTCTCCCTGCGTGCCTCTTATAAAACACAGTGGGTGACTACAGCTTTATACTCCTTAGAACAGTTGTTCTTCA
>NW_015748919.1:0-455 GCF_001515625.1 Sinocyclocheilus rhinocerous
TTCATCCTCATCATCCTCATAATGACAATCATTCACAACAAGAAATCAAACTTCACCAAATATTTTAGATTCCAGAAAAGGATGTTTCTGCGCATCAAATATGATGATAACAACAGTAATTGTCCAGAAAATGTGGTATAAAAGCACTGACGAAACTAATGGGTTTTGTTCGAGTTCTCGTGTGGTGCTCATGAAACACACACAGCTTTATTTGAACTCCAGCAAACTCTATACTCTACTATCTGTTGTATCTCAAACGACTGAATATATAACTCTGGTTGTTGGTTTAAAACTCTGGTTCTATTTATATTAATTTCTGTGAAATAACAGTATATTATTGATCTGTTTGATCAGTGTGTATATTTGTATATGTGACTTTAATGAACTCAAGCTTTTGTGAACTTTAAGAAAAAACACACCGAGGCTCAAACTGTTTTGTTTTGCTCTTTTTTTTT
>NW_015748920.1:0-455 GCF_001515625.1 Sinocyclocheilus rhinocerous
ACCAGCTTTCTTCACCTGTGCCCCAGATCCACTCCGAAGTTCAGCTCCAAACTTTGGCATCACCCTCACTGACATCAGCACTCAATCCTGTGAAACCCCACACTACTATCCTGAAATCTAAACAACTTTACTCTTGAGTTTCAAGGCTTTTTAAATATTGGTTTAGGTGCATGTGCTAACAGAACTAATAAAATGGAATACAAGCAGCTTATAGTTTGAGAACACAGAGTGATTTCATTTCAACTGATGTGCATTTATTCTCTGATCTTTTTGCAGGTCACTTGGAGATGCATGACAACTTGACCATCAAATTGACCTATTAAGATTAGATATGTGATCAGCTCACAGAAAGTTGTAACAAATTTGTTTTTAAAAAACTTTAAAAGAATTATTAGGCCTTTTTTCATTATTGCAAAAATGATATCATCATTATATAATAAGATTTTTTTTTTTTT
>NW_015748921.1:0-455 GCF_001515625.1 Sinocyclocheilus rhinocerous
ACTCTCTAACCATTCGGCCACGACTTCCCCCACGTGTGTATAACACATTACATATCTCATTCTACTCTCCGGGCAACATGTTGGTGTGTAACGCTAGTATGTTAGTTGGTTACTGTGTGTGTGTGTGTGTGTGTCTTGTCAGCTGTATTTGACCTGGGGTTCAGGGTTCTATTCATGCTGAGTCTGAAAGATTCACAGCAAAGCTCTGAGGGTCTTACATCATGTGTAACAGACCCCCACATGCTTGGCAAACTTCTTAACTTCCAGACTTCTTTTCCACACTTCTATATACACTTCACTTCAAAAATACAGTAAAAACACAGTAATACAGTAAAATATTATTACAATTTAAAATGACTGTTTTCTATTTTAACATATTTTATTCCTATGATGGCAAAGCTGAATTTTTTGCAGCCATTACTGCAGTGTTCAGTGTCACATGATCCTTCAGAAAT
>NW_015748922.1:0-455 GCF_001515625.1 Sinocyclocheilus rhinocerous
ATTTGGATAAATCATTTTCTTCTGGAAGCAGATATTAAAACATCGTAGCCTATAGCTCGATATTTACTTCGTTACAATTGTCCGTAAATAGGCTACTTAAAAATGGTTAGGCTATGTAGCCATTTAATACATAACAATAAAAAAGAAGCCTTTTCTAATGAATCCGGGCGAGCGATGACTGTGCCCACATTGCAGTGAATAATCGCATGCAAAAGTTTCACGGACACTTAATGTAAGAAAATAGTTGGAGTGCAAAATCCTACCTATTACAAACAAGTCAAAATACAAATGAAAGTCAAACAAACAATAAGTAAAGACACCATGCAGAGTCCAGAGGAGATTTGCACACTTTCCCTCGCCTTCGAAAGAGTCCAGAAAATAGCAGACTCTATTTTCGTCAATATGACATGTGCATTATTGATTTGCCATTCGCAGATGAAGCCGCATACCGAGCC
>NW_015748923.1:0-455 GCF_001515625.1 Sinocyclocheilus rhinocerous
ATATTTACATAACATCTATTTTCATGAATAATAATCATTCTAACATTGATTTGGAGGCACACTTCAGTATTGATATATTTTAATAGGTGAAAATAATTGCTCATATGACTCTGAGCAGTTGAGTCTGACTGAACTGATTCTATATGCTTTTTGCATATTTTTTTGTTTCAAAAAATAAGTGGATAGAATATGAATTCGGGACCATGAATTCATAAGCATTCAGTTACAAAAGACTGTGAACTTTCTGACATATGGTTACAGCATATGCTAAAATGTATTTATTCTCTAATTGTTTTTAATGTTGTGTTGTGTATTGTCTTTTTCAGCTTGTGAAAATGTTACCCATTCAGATAACTTCTGTTGTCTTGATTGTGTAAGCGTTGTTGCTACATTCACCAACATGCCTTAACGTATTCAGATGTGTATTAGCTTTGTTGAATGTTAAATGTATGGAG
>NW_015748924.1:0-455 GCF_001515625.1 Sinocyclocheilus rhinocerous
ATTTTGCAGTCCCTTGTGGAGCTGTAATTCTTGTCTTCCTGGTACCTCACAGTGCAGATGGCAAATGTCATTGATCATCACAGCAGGAAAATACAGGTCAGACTCATTCATTCCAGGAGAAAGAGCTCTATGAAGCTCTCGCTCATAATCACTCGCAAAGAAATATGATCGTTCTGCATAGCGGTGCGTGTTGTACATTTGGGTCAGGTTAAAAATTGTAACAATATTCCAAGGCACGCTTGTTAAACTGCATGCAATCGCTCTAACCTCGTGTACTTTAATACTTTAATGGTTCATCACCAGTGTCAACATCCATTAGGATCTCAAGGAGTTTTGCATTAACAAATGGAACCTTCATGAAGTAAACCTTGAAACCCACTCAAGTACAAACAAAAAGAGCAGAGAAAGCATTAGTGAATTCACATTGAAAAAGAAAAGTGAATCAGATGAGTAAA
>NW_015748925.1:0-455 GCF_001515625.1 Sinocyclocheilus rhinocerous
AAATGGTTCACAGGTGTTCACTTTACATTAAGGTTCAATTTCACATGCTATTAACTTTTATACTTGACTCATTAATAAATGGTTCACAGGTGTTAACTTTAGATTAAGGTTCACAAATAACTAATATTGGAATTAAAATTTTCTTTATTAATATCTCATGAAGTCATGGTTGTGCTTTTACGTCCCCTATCAGTTTTTAATCATTGCTGTGGATAGGCATCATGAACTTTTGCCAAGTATCATGGGTAAGATACAGAGTAGCTTCTGGTAAGAAAAATTGTAAGTGACACGAGTCATTAGATATAAATAAGAAAAACATAAATACAACACCCTTCAGTCTCACTGTAATAATCTATTTTTGCTGCATCATGAAATAAATCAAGAATCTGGTTTTGAGTGAAAAAAAGTATGAGTAAATATATTTATTATGCATTTATAACATGTGAGTTAAAATG
>NW_015748926.1:0-455 GCF_001515625.1 Sinocyclocheilus rhinocerous
TTCTGGTGCACTCTGAAAACAAAATAAAGGGAAAAGACAATCTGCTTCAAGTACAAAAAGGCACATTTATACCAAAAACTGTTTGGACAGTGAACTCTGTTGTCATCAGTGTTCATACTTCTCTTTGTGAGCCGTGGAGTAGGCTAATTAATTTTTTGCTAATTTTAATGTTCCTATTAGAGTGTGCATACTATCGCTGCGGAGGAAACAGAAGCTGCATCTGAAGTGGCATTAGATGTATTTACAGACTGATTAATGAAGCTGATGTGCCATAGATGAGTTTACACCACAACATTTCAAATGCATGAATAATTTTATAAAAGTAATGCTTAAATTATTTTTTGAACATACAAGTTAAAGATGTTGGGGAAAATGCAATACTTTTAAATATGAAACCAAACCACCAGTAAATGACGGTAAATGACTGTTTTAATGAGCGAGTCATTAGTCATTCA
>NW_015748927.1:0-455 GCF_001515625.1 Sinocyclocheilus rhinocerous
GTGTTACAGTCTCAAGAGTTTTCTTTTAGCAGCAGTTAATAGGTTTTCTCACGGGTGTAAAGCAGCAGGCCTATTAACACTCCAATGTTGAGCAAAAGAGATCGAAAATATTACACTCAGTTCATGCAGTTTTCCTTTGTGTAAACAATCAGTGTCTATGTTAATATTAATGAACGTCAATAAATGTCAATGAGCATGTTTTTAAATGCTGTGAATGAAGAAACATGCTCTTTGCAGCCAGACGGTGTAGTTACAACATCTACCAGCAGGGGCTAAAATAGACCTCACTAAACAGCTAAACCTCAACCGCTTAACAACAACAGTCACTCTCAGCAGCTTCACTCAGACTCTGTGTCACTATGCCAGCACCTTGTTCTGTCTTCATGCTCAGTGATGCAATAAAGATGTATGGAAGTGTAATATGTTGCTTTAGTTTGGTCACTATTATATTTCCA
>NW_015748928.1:0-455 GCF_001515625.1 Sinocyclocheilus rhinocerous
ACCGGGCGTTTGGGAGCAGGGTTGGGTCGGCCGCTGGGACTCGGGGCGGCTCCAGGGCTGCTGGTTCCAGCAGGGGAAGCTCAGAGATAGCAGGCCCAGACTGAGCTCATCAACACTGGGCAAGGCAGCCAGAGGATCCTGCTGCTCTGGAGCGAACAGCATGCTGCTAACCAGCGGAGAGCAGTCTGTGCCCGAACCATCTATGAGACAGCGAGAGAGAGAGAGAGTTACAGAGGCACAAAGACACACAACCGAACCTGGTTTCCCATACCGACCTGCCGTGGGTCCAGTGGAGTTCATCATACCGCTGTGTGTTCATCACTGACCCGTTAAACATGTGACCAGCCCGCTCAAACCTCACACACTGCTGCTAGTGCTAAAGCCATGCTCACTCCATCACACACACACTCGGTCTGCCAGAACAGCCTCACCACCTCCCGTCCCTGTGTGTGTGA
>NW_015748929.1:0-455 GCF_001515625.1 Sinocyclocheilus rhinocerous
TGCAGCGATAATGATTAGATTCATCTTTCTGAGCCGCCGAGCGCCACCTGGACGAATAGCTACTTTTGCCGTCCGATATTTCCTTCTAATGCATTTTTATTTCCCAAACACGTGACGGAGGCACAACTGTAGAAATGTATCAAGCACACGCTCCGGTGTAGAAAACACTCTCTAGAGCAGAACTGGGGATTTCAGATGGAGGCTCGTTGGTGCAACTGTGCATCGTTAAAGTTGCTCAAAACATGGATGTGTTGGAAAGAAAGGTTGCGAGTGAGTTTTACTTAAATAATTTTTTGTCAATCTCAAATTAAGACTTAATATGTAACAACTGAATACTGAACGGGTTTGCCGATTATTGACATACAGGACGTGATGGAAAACATTTGGACATTTCTAATATTCTTTCCATGTCTTGATGTACAGGTGCATCTCAATAAATTAGAATGTCGTGGAAA
>NW_015748930.1:0-455 GCF_001515625.1 Sinocyclocheilus rhinocerous
ACAAAATAATGTTCTTTTTAGCAACATCATATGAACCCTTTAAGACTTTTTCTTTATTTAAAATATTTAATGCTAAATATTGTATATTTATTAAAGTATATCACTGAGTATGAAAACAACAGATCTTTGACACTTTATACTATATCACTATACCATGTGACAATGTTATTTATTATAGTATTTTGTTATGAAATTCAGTATGACAGTTGTGCTAAAACATAGTAAGAGCTGTAACACAAAACACGTACTAGCTAAAGTATATATTACGTATTAACCTTAAGCTCTAGGTAGATTTCCATTATGTTGAGGCAGAAAGACCGAATTATTTAATTTACTTAAAATGTTTTACAGAAAATGTATGTTCTTATATTTTTATTATGTAGTAAGCATTGTATTTAAAACCCTCATCCATCCCTCAGGTCATTTTGACCCAAAAGGTTTTTTCAAAAAAATAT
>NW_015748931.1:0-455 GCF_001515625.1 Sinocyclocheilus rhinocerous
TGAAGTTATATAATAAAGAGTTAGAACAGGTTAAAGTGATAAGATGTTTAGGTACAGTATGTGGTTTGATACAAAAGCTACATGGAATACACACATTAATAAGATGGTGGATAAATGTAAGAAGATTTTAAATGTAATGAGGTGTATTTCAGGACGTGAATGGGGAGCTGATAGATTGGCATTAAAAACGATTTATTCGACAATGATAAGAGCAATATTAGATTATGGTTGTATGACATACGGTTCAGCTACTAAGTCACAATTAGGAAGATTAGAGAGAATTCAGTCCCAAGCTTTGAGAGCTTGCTGTGGAGCTTATCGTCTTCTACAGGTCCAGTGTTACAGGTAGAGATGGGGGAGATGCAGATTAAATTAAGAAGAAAGCATCTGATACTGGCATATTGGGCAACCCTTAAAGGTCAGAAGGATAGTCACCCGACAAAAGGTATAATTGA
>NW_015748932.1:0-455 GCF_001515625.1 Sinocyclocheilus rhinocerous
AAAACAGGAAAAATACCTTTTTTTTTTTTTAACTACACATCATCGCAAAGTCAATCAGTTACATGTCACTGATCCAACACAAATACACAGAGAGACAA
Source organism: Sinocyclocheilus rhinocerous (assembly GCF_001515625.1). Lineage (NCBI taxonomy): Eukaryota > Metazoa > Chordata > Actinopteri > Cypriniformes > Cyprinidae > Sinocyclocheilus > Sinocyclocheilus rhinocerous. The sequence goes on from NW_015748932.1 coordinate 99, forward strand.
GATCACTGCTAAACAGCTAATGACAATTCAAGTTTATTTTGTGCCGAACAATTTTGGTGTTTCAAAATCTCTTCTTTCAGTCAGTAGTGTTGAGTTTGTCAAATACAGAAGTGTTTAGTTATGATATCGTGGTTACTGAGATCACATTCAAGAGATGACAAAACTAGAGCTCCAGCTTTAGGACGACTTTGCTTCCAAATCTGGAAAACCTAGATTAGTGATAAATAATAGTTAATTCTACAATATATCTAGGTGGACATTAAATTTTAGCTGGTTTGTGTGCTGGTGGAGACTTAACGAGTTTACAAGCCTGAGCCTCAGATGTGTTATTGGTAGAGCTGTCAAACGATTAATCGC
>NW_015748933.1:0-455 GCF_001515625.1 Sinocyclocheilus rhinocerous
GAAGATGACTTCAGCAGCACAGAAGAGGACAGCAGTCAAGGTAGCAAACACTGCAGATTTCTCAATATTTAACCGTGTAAATAAAGGCCACAGTGAGGTCAGACATTGAAGTTGATTTAGTTCATATAAACAGAGTAGTTGCTTTTAACAGTAAATTTCCCCATTAGATTGATGTCTAGCTGGGTGAATCTCACAAAAAATGTCCAATTTGTATTTCAAAATCAAAAGGAAAAATTATATATTTTGCCGAAAAAGGAAGCATATTTTTTTTGCATATTTCCATTGAAGAATATTTCATTGAGCGCGTTTACATGCATGTTCTTAAGCCAATTATGCTTAATAAGCCGAAAATGCACGTGGTCATGTAAACACGGTAACCCGTTTTCTTTTATCAGAGTAAGGTCATAAATGGTGTAAGCATAAACCGGTCGACACAGGTAGTTTTTTGCCTCTTA
>NW_015748934.1:0-454 GCF_001515625.1 Sinocyclocheilus rhinocerous
TACAGGTCTGTGAAATGCAACACAAGCAGCAGCTCAGTCTAAACCTGCCTTGTTTTCCAGTATCTCCAACCCTTCATGTGTTCTATGCAGTATCCAGCAGCAGAACGACTAAACCGCATTAACCGTCACCATAAAGTGCAATCTCGACAATCTGATATCTGCCAAGGTCAGCGGGAATACTTCAAATCAATCAATGAGGGTAGGCCGCAATCTCTTCCAGAAGCAGATTAAGTGTATAATTGACGTGTGTAATCTGCCGTGTATCTGAGTCTCTCTGCTGGCACTCAGACACACATGCATACACACACACACACACACACACACACTGAAGAGCCGGGGCAGGACGGTGGTATCAGTGAAGCACTGGATTTGGAGATGGCTTTTTTTAATCAATGATCTATGTGCTCCGCCCCAATCTGACAGATGAGCCCTCACGTTAAGCACAGCTGCCTTA
>NW_015748935.1:0-455 GCF_001515625.1 Sinocyclocheilus rhinocerous
AGTGAGATCATTCAGCTGTGATCAGTGTGATAAAACATTTGTTTTCGCATCATACTTAAAAGAACATCTTAAACTTCATGCTGGTGTAAAGCGTCACTTTTGCACTTTTTGTGGAAAGAGTTTTACACAACCGTACAGTTTACAAGTTCATCAGATTATTCATACTGGTGTGAGACCTCATGTGTGCTTTGACTGCGGAAAGACCTTTCTTACATCTAGTGACTTAAAAAAACACCAGAGGATTCACACTGGAGAGAAACCGTACAAGTGCTCACACTGTGACAAGAGTTTCACTGATTCATCAACCTTGAAAACCCATGAGAGAATTCACACTGGAGAAAAGCCGTACCAGTGCTCTTCATGTGGGAAGGATTTCACTCGCTCATTTACTCTAATTAAACATAAGATAAAGCATTGCCCACAGTTGTCTAAGTCACATTCAGATCCATCACTTT
>NW_015748936.1:0-455 GCF_001515625.1 Sinocyclocheilus rhinocerous
AGTGCAGTCTCATTCTTCCACTAACGGCCGCTAATGTGCGGAACTGAAGGGTGTAATCACTCACTGTTTCTTTTCCTTGGCGCAAGTTGATGAACTGATCTTGTACTGACAGAGAGCCAGCGGATTGACCAGACAACTCCTTAAAATGAGTGGTGAAGGAGTCGAGCGAATTAATGATGGGGCTGTTGGAATTCCAGATCGACCGGGTCCAGAGCAGCGCACGACCCGACAGGAGCAAGATAATGAAGGCCACTTTAAATCGATCCGTGATGAACAGGTGGGGTTGCATCTTGATGTACAGCAAGCATTGGAGTAAAAATCCACTACATTCCACCGCCTCACCCGAGTAGGAAGATGGTAGGGCCATGGGACTGGCAGAGGCAGATGAGGGGTTGGTGAGTGGAGTGAGAGAAGTACGGAGTGTTTGAATCAATACGGTGAGCAGAACGGGGCTC
>NW_015748937.1:0-455 GCF_001515625.1 Sinocyclocheilus rhinocerous
AGTGTAGTAACATCTACAAGCGATATGAATGCTCCTGAGCTAAATAATGTAGCATGTATAATATTTAACCTAAAATAAAAAAAGATAATTAGATACACATCAATCCATTTTCCAAAATGCTTGTCCTATGTACAGTAGGGCAAACACAAACAAATGTAAAGCTCTCTGTTCCCGCAGTAAAACAGCACAAACGGTTGATGGTGATAAAGTCCGCCACAGGTTCTGCAGAGGACCTGGGGTCAGAGACAAAAACTACTCCCCTCGGTGGAAAAAATACCCCCCGCCCTGTGCTTTCCCTTAGTAAAATAAAGCAGACACTTTGATCTATAGCCCAATATAGTTCCTCACTCTATCTGATGATGCCCGTGATACTGTGGGCAGGGGATGACTTCATCGTTTGGTTTGTTAGCATGTGAGGCTCTTTGAAGTGTGAATGGTGTGTGTGTGTGTGTGTG
>NW_015748938.1:0-455 GCF_001515625.1 Sinocyclocheilus rhinocerous
GGGCTGTCGCGCTATTTTCAGTTTTGTGTTTATTTTATTATTAAATTGTGTTTAAATGTTCGCCTGTTCCCGCCTCCTTCTTCCCCGATATACGAACTGTGTTACAATAATATTTAATGCAATTGTATAAGAACCACAAACAATTATTTGGTCATGTATTAACTAAGTGAGCTATGGCTTAACTCCAAAAAATAGGTGCATGACACCCCTGACTATGTGCTACTGCCAATTATTCTGAAAAAGTATGCGCCAAAGCACTTGAGACTAACTGAAGGAGAGGGTTGGCTACATTTATCTTGCAAAATGCAGGAGTTGATAGGAGACTGAAAAGAATGGGTTTGTCTGGGAGAGAGGACTGCTGGTGTCTGTTCTCTCACACCCGCAGAGCAAGAGATGACAACGTTCATTGCTCTCAAATTAAACAAACAGGAGTTAGTAAGGCGCGGTCTTGGCAC
>NW_015748939.1:0-455 GCF_001515625.1 Sinocyclocheilus rhinocerous
AGTTTAATTTTAGTGTGTAAGCAATCGTAAAAAACTGTAAGTAGTCCATTTACAGTGTAAAATTGAGAGAAGTTATGCATTATCAAATGGCAGATTCAAAATAGGTTGAAACCAACAGCAGGGTGTTTGTTCAAAAATACAAAATACTACATTAAAAATACAGCCTCCACACAGCAGGAACTCAATTCTACAAAATCAGTGTACCATTTATGACTGAATCACCTTTGGTCCAGCAGATGGCGCGATACGCAGCAAAACAAGTGAAGCCCAATTATGTCAAATTTCAAGAGATGCTAACATAGGCTATTCAGCCTTAAATTAAACGTATTACTCAGTATTTTATTCACCATTTCAGTATTTGTCTGTCAGATGTAAATGATGAGGTTCTTTGATATTTGCAAACTCTATCCTAGCTGAAGTTGTTGGTCTGGAACACCGGAATTTGGAGCAATTAT
>NW_015748940.1:0-455 GCF_001515625.1 Sinocyclocheilus rhinocerous
CAAACTTTTGAACGGTAGTATACACACACACACACACACACTAATATTGGCACACTTGGTCAAAATGAGGAAACGTGGCTGTTAAAAATCTGCATCGTTTATCTTTTTGATTTTTCAATAAAAAAATTCACTAAATTCTATATACACTCACACAATTTTATTTAAATAAATGTAATATTTTACTTTATTTTTTTCTAGTACAATACATTATTACATTACATTATTTATTAATATATTTTATTATACAATTATATTAATTACAATTAATATTTGGTAACAGTTTACAACAAGGTTCTATTTGGTAACATTTTTAATGCATTAACTAACAATGAGCAATATATTTGTTACAGCATTTATTAATCATTGTTAACGGTAGTTAATAAACATACAACTGTTCATTGTTAGTCCATGTTAGCTTAGGACCATTAACTAACATTAGATACAACTTTTGATTT
>NW_015748941.1:0-455 GCF_001515625.1 Sinocyclocheilus rhinocerous
TAGAGGCTTTCTGCAGTTCTGTGTGGCTCATATAACGTTAAAAGGGCGTGAAATTGAGGAACACGCACTAGACCGCTTGCTGCCCCTGAGAGCTCACAGAGACATGAGCTCCTAAGATGAGACATCAGCTGCTGCGGCCACCACACCAACTATTGTGCAGCTTTCAGTAGCCCCTAAGAGAGCTCTGTGTGAGGACAACCAACAGCTATCTCAGCTTGACCGCTGTGCTGGTGTTCAAGAGAAATGTGATTGCAATGGTGAGAGGGGAAGGCAGGAAACAACTTAGATGAAAGCAATTTGCATTTCAAAAAGCCATATGTCTGGGACCTGATGTAAAGCAAAGGGAACTATCATCTTGTCACAGTTGCTTTTATTCAACTACTCTCCATCTTGCCATTTCTAGTCTTACGTGTGTAGTGATGTTGTCAAAACGTCACCATCATTAATTAGGTGGC
>NW_015748942.1:0-455 GCF_001515625.1 Sinocyclocheilus rhinocerous
TAATAATTAATTTTAGCCAATGTTACAGTTACACTGTCTAGTTACACTGTCAAATTGACACAGAGACACTTGTACAGAATTTCACATGCGCACTGAAAGAAGGATTTGGCACTTGACAACAATTTTTCTTGTTTTATTAACAATAGCTCTCAAGTGAGTGTGCATACAGCTAGATTAAATTCCCTCAAAGCTTTCAAGTGCGCAAATCTTTCCCTTTGTTTCCTGTAACATGCACATCGGCCATTAGCGACACCACATAATCCAATTGCCCACTTTTACACACTCTTTGGTTATCTCAGTGGATCTGACGATCACATTAGGACTGATCTCAGGGGACTGGCTGTGATTGTATTACTGTACCATCAGGGTAGAGGTTTATCAAATTAGTACTTCAAAACGTCCATATGTGGGTGTCCTTTCATGTGTGTGTGTGTGTGCTTTTTTTTTTTTTTTTG
>NW_015748943.1:0-455 GCF_001515625.1 Sinocyclocheilus rhinocerous
CAATAAAGTGGCACCAACAAAGGCTGGAGCCTTTTTCTTTGCCACCCTGAATGCGGTGGGCAGCACAGCAGATATAAGGATGTTGTTGACATGTCCAAGCACTCTGCGGAAAGCCGGCCGGTTCAGGACACGCTCATAATACATCTCCAGGTTGACCCGGGTCCCATTTCCCCAGAACCGACGGGACAGACCCAGGAACTTGAGGCGGTGAAGGGTGACAGCAAGGGAGACGTCAGCAATGCTAAAGAAGTCGCCACAGAGCCAAGCCTGCTGACTGCCCTCTTCTGGAAAGTTGATAAGATGACAAGTGACAGGTTAAGAAGCCAGATTTTTAAAAATCTTATTGATTTTACTGTAAACAATTCATCCATGCACATTTTCTTTATTTATTTGATTATTCACAATTCTTCTTGTAGCGCCTCTCTAGCGTGCTAAACTATAAGGAGAGGTGGCTA
>NW_015748944.1:0-455 GCF_001515625.1 Sinocyclocheilus rhinocerous
CAAGAAAAATTTGATCAACCAAAAAACAAAAATGTCCGCACACTGGAAGACATACAATTAGACCAAGACAACTGTCTATCATAAAAATTACTTTAATTTAACATCTATAAGGTGACAAAAGTGCAAAAAAGTGTCTTAAAAACAGACCAGATAGCAGACGCTTCAGCTCATGCTCAACTAAAACTAAAATTATTAAAAAGTTAAAAAAAATGTAAACAAAGCCAAAATAAATTGCAATAAGTTGACTAAAAGTAAAACTGAAATAAACTAAAAGCTAAACTAAAGAGAAAAGCACATAACAAAAAAACTACCAAATCTTAAACTAAAAATAAAATGAAAACTAAAATTATATCAATACAAGCTAATTAAAAATATAAGGGTCAAAGACGAAAAAGGGTTTTAAAGCATCAAAACAATAAAAGTTTAATACAGCTTTAAATTTAGTTTCCCCCCCC
>NW_015748945.1:0-455 GCF_001515625.1 Sinocyclocheilus rhinocerous
CACACAAAGCACATTGTAGTCGACACAAAGCATGTTTATCCTCGTTGCAGGGAATGAACTGAGATAAAGTGCCATTGTGATGTATTTAATTCACTGGATTATCCAAAAATAGGCTTTACCTCATTTTTATTTAATATATAAGCCAATTGTCTTTTTCATTTCCTCGTAGTTTTTATTACAAAATAAGATTTGTCATACCACCCACTGCTAACCTCCAGCACCTTGGTGCATCCAGGGTGCAGAAGTCCGTCTAGTTCCCCATCAACGTTAATTAATGTGATTAATGTGGTTTTGATCATTTCCACCAGATGGGGCGCATGTTTGTATGGGTCTCAAGCAGCCGGTGGTGGTTTCTCAGTTTGTAATGACGGCACTCAGAGTCACAGATGATTTCATTTGATCCTCTAAAGGAGCCACTGTAGTGGTTTTTCATTCATTAGTTAGTGGTTTAACTG
>NW_015748946.1:0-455 GCF_001515625.1 Sinocyclocheilus rhinocerous
GGCCAGAATCCGTACACATGCACGTCCTCACACAGTTCCAGCGCCGTGTTAATTAGCATAAACCCACTGGAGAGGCGGATTGACTTCAGGCCACGCCCCTTCCAGAAACGGTCCAGTGTCCGCAGGTAAATGGGGCTGAAGAACGCCACCGGCTGCTGGGGTCTGATTGGATGGAGGACTTTGAGAGTTTTGATGGACTGTCCAGTGCAGAATGTGTAGGCAAAGGCAGGAATAGCGAGGGAGGCGTTTCCGTACACACTGACCCGCTCCACCAGCGGATCCGGATTCTGCTCCAGGTTTTTGAATCTACAGACACACAGATTGAAATAAACACACTTAATCACTACTGACAGAACACAGTAAATGTGTGTTTGCCGGTGAAAATGTTTATTTGGTAGGCCTATTGTTTTACAAAATGCTAACAATAATGGATATGTTTATAGCATTTAATAATG
>NW_015748947.1:0-455 GCF_001515625.1 Sinocyclocheilus rhinocerous
CCCTTTGTGCCATTGTTTAATTAGTAATAATTAAATCAGCATGACCCATCAAACCCTAGATTTAGCTGTGGTCACCAGAATAAATCTTCCACAATCCAACAAGGATCCGCTCAGGTGAAATGCGTCATGCTTTAATAGTGAATGTGAAGGTAATACTTTTGTTTTTTTTAGTGGGCACTACACAAAAACTGAGACACAAAAAGGCCAATCACAAATAATCACAAATCTTAATAAATATATATAACAAAGTCACATGCATGCCAGGGGAAACACAACATTACAATTTGTACATACATTTCATAAAAATAATTTTGTAAATAACTGCATCGTACCTTTATCCACTTTTAGGTCAGCATGCAGGAAAACAAAACAACATCAAAGTTCATTTCATAATGAACGGTGGCTGTAGAATAACAACAAAAAGTGTCACAGGTTAAAAATGCATTTTTAGGGGC
>NW_015748948.1:0-455 GCF_001515625.1 Sinocyclocheilus rhinocerous
CATACTTATTCTGACCTGTACTTATTAAAAATATATAAAAGAAAAAGTAATCATACTAATTTTATTATATTTTAAATTATTAAAAACATCTTGCTAAAATGGGTTTTGGGGGGCTGCACTGTGATCCTTAGTCTTTCAAAGTCATTAATGATTCTCTTGTTCTAAATATTCCTATACGTTATCACCGTTCACTAGATTACTATTTTGAAAAATGCAAAGAAACGTTTACTTACTTGAGAAATATTTCAAGGCTACATGTTTGTTAACATATTATATTAAATCTTCTAAGAGTGTGTGTAATAGCATATTAATTTTTTCTCTCTCTCTGTGGTATTAAAATTGGTATTTGAACGGGGAAATTTTACTGGTAACAATTACCAAGGTTTTGGTATTGCTAGAGACGAGACACATTACTGTTAACTTACTGTTAAAGAGTTATTTTTGTTTTCTTTGCG
>NW_015748949.1:0-455 GCF_001515625.1 Sinocyclocheilus rhinocerous
ATGAGATTTTGAAGCTCAAAAAGGACCATCCATCATAAAACTGCTCCACAAGGCTCCAGGGCGTTACTAAAGGTCTTCTGAAATGAATTGATGGGTTTGTGTAAGAAAAATATCCATATTTAAAATTTTATAAAGCAAAACATCCAGCTTCCGGTGGACCGTGACTTAAGAAGAATGCATAATGTCTCTCGCAGTTCAAAATGCTTACACAATGTCCTACGTCATATATCACAAAACTGTGAACAGCGAGAGGCGTTCTTCGTAAGTCGCGGTCCGCCAAAAGCTGGATGTTTTGCTTTATAAAGTTTTAAATGGATGGATGCACTTTTTTGAGCATCAAAATCTCATCTCCCATTCACACCCATTATAATGCTTGGAAGAGCCACGTAAAATTTTATTATAACTCCGACTGTGTTCATCTGAAAGAAGAAAGTCATATACACCTAGGATGGCTT
>NW_015748950.1:0-455 GCF_001515625.1 Sinocyclocheilus rhinocerous
AACATAAATACCAACTGACAGCCATGTGCTCCAGACAGACCAGGAACAGAGGAGGCCTGTTGGCTGTGGAAATCCTCGATCAAGGAGTGGTCCAAGATATCCCGAGACGATAGCCAGCACCTCTCCTCAGGACTATACCCTTCCCAGTCCACAAGGTAGTGGTATCCCCTACCACGCCTTCTGGCGTACAACAGCCTCCTAACAGAAAACACCGGGGATCCGTCAATGAGACGGGGGGGAGGGGGGGAAGGAGCAGACACACCAGGGTTCAAAGGGGAAGAAATGACAGGCTTGACACGAGACACGTGAAAGACAGCGTGGACACAAGCAAAAACAGATGGGAGCCTGAGCCAAATCGCCGCCGGACTTAAGACTTTAGTAATGCGGTATGGCCCTAAGAACCTGGGTGCAAGCAAACAGAGGAGGCTGATAACCAATAGAACTTTGAAAAGGGG
>NW_015748951.1:0-455 GCF_001515625.1 Sinocyclocheilus rhinocerous
CAGTATCTTGAGGTGATATTTTCACTCTCCACGAGAAGCTCAAGATGCACTTCATTGAACTATGAACACTAACTGTTGAGCACACAATCATTGCAGTCTACAAGCCAATTGAAGTCAATTTGTCGGTAAACCTGCCACTCATAATTAACAGAACGCAAGTGGGCTGCAGTAAGATGAACTGACAGACTGTAATCTATAGAGCCACGGTGGGTTCTTAGTTCAGTACGAGATTTTCCAAGCAGGCTTCAAAGGAACGCAGCAGCCAGACACTTCAAAAGCGGAGCGAGCTCTGGAAAAGCCTGATGTCCCACACGGTGGAGGAGAGGAGGAGGGGGAGGAAGTGATGGAAGCCTTTTTTGTTTGACGGATCTGGCAGACGAAAAAAGAGGGTGGGGGGTGAAATCCTTCCTTGTAAGAGATTTAGTCTTTTGGATTAAAGGAAAGTGCGTCCAGAG
>NW_015748952.1:0-455 GCF_001515625.1 Sinocyclocheilus rhinocerous
TTTTCATTTTTAAAATTGAACATTTTTTAATAACTACACTGGTTTTAAATAGTTATTGGGATGTAATTTGTCACACAGACCTAGAAACCTTGACCTACATTTAAAAATCCTTTTGCGAGCAATTTCAGTCCGTGTTTTACATACAGTATGAGATGAGTTTTCTCAGAATAGAAACGGCACCACATACAGAGAATCATTAAGTTGCTTTGAATAAAGCATCTATTTAATTAAAAATATGCAAGGATGTATTATTAATTCTCAATATGAACACAAGTCATATGTTGAGATTTGAATATATCTATTTGTGACCCTGGACCACAAAACCAGTCTTTATAAGATTTATAAAAATTGAGATTTATACATCATCTGGAAGCTGAATAAATACGATTCCATTGATGTATGGTTTGTTAAAGAAAATCATCTTTAAAGTTGTCCAAATGAAGTTCTTAGCAATG
>NW_015748953.1:0-455 GCF_001515625.1 Sinocyclocheilus rhinocerous
CAGGTCATACACCAGCACCTGGGTTACACACAATGACACATCTATTAAGTTTTTAATAGTTAGGTTAGTTTACACCGAGAAAAAAAAATGATGCACCGCAGACGCAGACATGGGATTTTACAGGTGAGGGTTAGAGTAGAGCTGTCTACCTTAGCTAAATGGATCCTCAGTTTTGTTTCTTTCAGAAGCTTGGTGCTGTTGATGATCTCCTGCAGAACTGAAGAGTATTTCTGTGTCTCACACACAAGAGCAAAGAGCTGCTTGATATTCTGATGAATAGACAAAAACAATACTTTCTTAAGAGTGAAATGAGCGAGAAGTCTATCATTAAAAAAAATATTACATTTTTGAAGACACGACCGTCTACAGAGAGAGTGAAACAATCAAAAACATTTACATTTTACTGTGTCTATTTTTCTTTACAAAAATTACGACTGCCCATCAGTCGTGACGTC
>NW_015748954.1:0-455 GCF_001515625.1 Sinocyclocheilus rhinocerous
CTTTACTTTTCTTCTGAACAGAACAGCTTGACAAAAATTTAAATAACCACTGGCTATTGTATTGACCATTTTTGGATAATTCAGTTAATTGAATACTGTACAAATTAAAGACATCTTCACATTGTTATACTTGAGTTAAAAGTAAAACTTAATTAAAATGATAAACTTGTAAAACGTTACTTTTTTCATTACTTTTTTAAACTTTAATGTTTATTAAAATTAAAACAAATATTATAAAACCGGACCAGTGACTGGCCGGACAGTCTTAAGTTCTTCACTGTGAGTGAAGGAGACACAAAGTTCGCAATTTATAATATGTGTAGGGCCAAAGTAAAGTGTGGGGGAACCACAGGGCTCGATTAACGGTGTGTAAACGTAAACGGCGACTGATAATGTATTGATGTCGTGCCATATCGATATATCGGCCGATATTCTTTGTGTATATTATAGTACAG
>NW_015748955.1:0-455 GCF_001515625.1 Sinocyclocheilus rhinocerous
AACTAATCCAAAACTTTCAGACAGTGATACTGCGCAAGCAAATCCAGCTGACGATTCAACTGCCGATGCTCCAGATACATACTTTCCTGTTGACATTCCAGTTGACGACTCACCTGTTGATGCTCCAGGAGTCCTTGAAACAAGTAAAAATACCCAACAAAAACCCCACTGAATCAGAAAAGAATTTAACTCTTCGAAGAGAAGACGAAGTGACAAACGTAGCTGAAATCCCGAATGCTCCTGTCAAAGAGAGAGAGCAACAGCCAGAAATTGAGGGAGAACAGAATTTGAGTATTCCGCTCAGACGTTCTAGCAGACCGAGAGAGGAACCTGAGAGACTTACCTACTTCCAACTCGGAAACCCCCTGTCTTTTGTGGTACAGTCTTTGTTCCACGGGTTAAGCACTGCCCTTGTTGAATCCCTCAATGGTGTTGAAAATTCAAGTGCCCTTTCC
>NW_015748956.1:0-455 GCF_001515625.1 Sinocyclocheilus rhinocerous
ACGAGCGCCCGATTCTCTCCTCTCCTTCGTCTGTGCTGTGCACTTGCAGTTTCCCCTGTGGGGCGGTGATGGCTTGTGACAGTGGGTGCTGCTGGCTTAGGCGGAGCGTGATTGTGGAGGGAGAGTCGAGGAAAGGAGGCAAAGAGAGATAGGGTTCTCGGCCCCCCTTATGTTATGACACTGCCAGGGCCCCCTGCACTGGCACTACAGCTGATGCTTTGTCCGGCCCCATCCCCGTCTGCTTGATGCTGAGCAGTCTTGCCAAATGCCAGGAACCATAGTCACATCTGCCCGTTTCAAGTGGCCTGGTGCCGGCAGGCCGCCTTCGGGCCGGTGCAGGCCAGGAGGCACGTGCTAGCCGCCGCTGCTGCTGATCCACTGACTGACAAGAGAGAGAGAAACGGAGAAAGAGAGTACCTGTTGTCTACGCTTCACTCTTGATCGCTGTTGACACA
>NW_015748957.1:0-455 GCF_001515625.1 Sinocyclocheilus rhinocerous
AGTTCACCCAAAAATGAAAATTTGCTGAAAATGTCCTCACCTTCATGCCATCCAAGATGTAGATGAGTTTGTTTCTTATGCAGTAGTAGTGTGGTATTCTGCAGAATCTACTGTATTTCTATAATAGTGTTGTCAGTCTTTGTCAGAGTCTCTTTAATAAACCTGGATTGGCTTTAAGAAAAAAAGCAGAGATGCTACAAGTGAAAATTACTTAGAAATGATTCACAAGTCTGCAGATATGAATGTACCTTCTTCTGCTCGACTCCCAGCATGCGTGTGACCCTTTTCAGTTCTGGGTGTCTTTATTTATGTTCTGTCTATAATGAAAGATGGATGGAGACCTGTATCAGCTGATGTCAGCAGCGATTGGAGAAGAGAGAGAGAACATTAAAATGTCAAATTTGGAAACATGAGGGACACTGATTAAGTGTTTTCATCAAGATGGCTTGTTCATG
>NW_015748958.1:0-455 GCF_001515625.1 Sinocyclocheilus rhinocerous
GCCTCCATATTCCCATCCAGCAGATTACGCACCATCTCCAGAAACACAGAGTAATAATCCTCCACATCTATGTCCACTGAAAGAGAGAGTGAGTTTCTGAAATCAGTCCAAAATCAGCAACAAACATCCACCAGACTTCAAAAATCAACATGAAATTGAATTCACTTCCTTAATAAATGTTCCTGATCTTACTGTGCACAATTCATCAGTTATTCTGATAAAACAATTGTTCAAGTTAGCTGGTTTTGTCACTCACTGGGCTCCTTCAGGCGCAGCTGGATGGCAGTGTTGTCATTTTTGTCCCGTTTGAGCCCGAGCACCTCCCTCTCCCACTCGCGCTCCCTCAGGTCCTCTTCGATCTGTCGCTCGGCCTGCGCATAGAGCCGCAGCAGACGCGAGCACAGGGTGTTGTGCAGCCGGAGGAAGATGTACCAGTTGTTATTCACGTAAAACAG
>NW_015748959.1:0-455 GCF_001515625.1 Sinocyclocheilus rhinocerous
TTATGAGTATGATTATTTATAACACGCAATAAACACCATGTTAAACCCACTTAATTTATGATGGATTATAAATCTCATATCTTGACATTATTTAAGATCTGTACAGTATGCAATAAATATATTTAAAATCAAATGTGCTATATTACACATTCATCTGATTAAAAATCTGATTTTACGGCTGTTTAAGAAAAAAATATTATTTTTATTATTATTAATGTTGTTGTTATTGTTTATAAGTGTTTTTTTTTTGTCTGCTTTAAGTAAAGTAACAAGTTAATGGCAAGATATGAGATTTATAATACATTATAACTATGGGAAATATAATCCATTGTAAGTGGATGCATTGTGTTCATTGTGTATTATAAATCATTATACTCTTAAAAGCTGTAACCATAAATAAGTAAATATTGTAATGCATTAAAACTGTTGTTATGATTACTCATGAGATGATACAA
>NW_015748960.1:0-455 GCF_001515625.1 Sinocyclocheilus rhinocerous
CCTTTCACTTTTGGTGTGAAAGGGCTTTTACAGTTTCTTATTAAGTTTGTTACATTACAGGGCCATTACAGTTGGTTATTAAGATTAAATAAACAAGCACAGCTCAGGTGACAAAAAGTAACGCAAAAGTAACATAATACATTACGTTCCAAAAAAAGTAACGACACTAGTTACTTTTTATGGAGTAACAATATTATAATGCGTTCATTTAAAAGTAACTTTCCCCAACACTGTAATTATCACTATGTAATAGAAGTAGAAGTGAATTGAATTTGTCAATGTATATTCATAAATATTCCTATTATCGACAGTAGCTTAGCCTAACGCTTGGAGAAAGTTAATCTCGCATCATACTGTAACATTAAAAGTATTAAAACTACGCTCACTTCATCAGAAGAATCAATAACTTCATGTAGTGACTCACTTTACCAGCAGATGGCGCAGTCCTGGAAAAC
>NW_015748961.1:0-455 GCF_001515625.1 Sinocyclocheilus rhinocerous
TTGGAAAATACAGAAATAACTTTTCCAAAAACATTATAAAATACACGATAAAAATTTTATTTTAATATTTGAAATTTTACTTTTTATAAACTAAATTATTAACTGCAATTAATTAACCAGTTGTTTAACAAATAATTAACATTTCACCTGACAAAATGACTTTTTTTGGTATGTGTATAGTACATTTTGGTTGTTTTTCCCAAACAGGAAGTTGACGCTTTGAAACTCGCTGCTAATTTTGGGAAGTTGTGTGTGATTCCGTTGGAACATATAATAGTGCACAACATCGCGCTGCAGTTCTTCATGGGTGAGTCGAGACGGATGCACACAAACTGTCCTCTCATTAGTTACATCGGCAGCTTGTTCCTCAGTGCCTTATCTCTCTCTCTCTCTCTAGACTACATGCAGCACATGGGCGGTCAGGCGATCCTGTTCTTCTGGCTGACGGTGGAGGG
>NW_015748962.1:0-455 GCF_001515625.1 Sinocyclocheilus rhinocerous
CCTTCATGACAATAGTGTTCCCTGGTGGAAGTGGCCTCTTTCAGCAGGATAATGCACCCTGCCACACTGCACACATTGGTCAGGAATGGTTAAAAGAACATGATGAAGACTTCAAAGTATTGCCTTGGCCTCCAAATTCCCCAGATCTCAATCCAGTTGAGCATCTGTGGAATGTGCAGGACCAACAAGTTTGATCCACTCCGCAACCTAGTAAAATTGATAAATTGTTGAATTAAAATTGTTTAAATAAAAAAATTTAAATACAAATAAATATTAAAACAATTACTTTTAAGTAAGCACATACACTTCAGTATTCTAATTTGCTTACACTTCAAAGTGCTGTTTCTTTCTCTTTCCTCCTTTTTCTATGTGCTCTGCTGCCCGATTTTCTCCTCTTCTTCACTTTTCTGTCTTTTTGGTAGGGATGCACCGATACCACTTTTTCCAGTACTCGC
>NW_015748963.1:0-455 GCF_001515625.1 Sinocyclocheilus rhinocerous
TCGCAATTTGATATTTTCCCCCAAATCGCACAGCCCTAGTATGAAGAAATTTGTGAAAATTTAGCATAAATTTCAGAATTACTTCGTATTTGGTTTGTGCCCCTTTAATGAAATCTGAAATATTTCTTATTTTGCATCAACTTGATTTTTATATATTGTTCAAAATCCTAAAACCTTGTTTATTTGCATATTTAAAGGGGACATAGCACACAGAGTTTCATCCAATCTCATATGTGACCCTGTACCACAAAACCAGTCTTAAGTCGCTTGGGTATATTTTTAGCAACAACAAAAAAAACATTGTATGGGTCAAAATTATTGATATTTTTTTTTTATTCCAAAAATCATTAGGATATTAAGTAATGTTGTATGTTCCATGAAGATATTTTGTAAACTTAATTTTTGATTATTAATGTGCATTGCTAAGAACTTCATTTGGACAACTTTAAAGGCGA
>NW_015748964.1:0-455 GCF_001515625.1 Sinocyclocheilus rhinocerous
CTTTTTTGTCTTTTTCATCAGCTAGATTGAGGTTTCCTACTGACACACTACAGCAAAAGATCGAAATAACTGACTTAACCATTTTTTAGCGGGTGAAAATTCTAGTGTTCTGATAATTTTGGCCACCACTGTAAATTTAATGTGGCGATCCAAAACAGTGAATCTAATAATCATTCAGACAAATGTTCGCTTCAAGAATGATCACACTGTTGACGTGATCTTATGGCTAGCACATGCAAGTTATTATTCGTTTTATCAGCACGGCATATCGGCACATTTTTTCATAACCGGTTGATGCCGATGTTTACATTTTAAGCCATTATCGACCAAAAAAGCAAACATAATATTTCATTGCTGTCAGATATGAAAACAAAAATAAGAAAATTACTTTTTCAGGATGCAAATACAATCAGCAGACAATAAAAAGAACAATGTATTAATATAAAGGTAACAAT
>NW_015748965.1:0-455 GCF_001515625.1 Sinocyclocheilus rhinocerous
CTTCTGATTGACAAACTTCTCAATGACTTTCTTATTGAAGTCAGGAATGTCTCTGACAAGTTTCTTCTCAATAGAAAGCATTGCCAGAGCATTAAGGCGATCCTGGGTCACTGTATTTCTTAGGAAAGTCTTGATCCTCTTCAAAGTAGAAAAGCACCTCTCTGACTCTGCTGTTGTCATAGGCGTGGTGATTATGATCTTGAGTAGACTGACAGTCTCTGTGAAAGTTCTTTGAAGATTGTTCTTAATGAAAAACTGGTACAGAGGCACTGCACCACTGCCAACCTTAAACTCAGGGTTCTCATAGATGAGGGACAGTTCTGTTTTGAGCTTGGCCTTGTTCAGCATGGGGTATGCCTCCACTGTTGTTTCAAGTGCTGATTCAGGAAACTTCACACTGTGTTGTGGAAACAACTCTCCATGCAGCAATGTTGCACTGACGAGGTGCTGGGTGA
>NW_015748966.1:0-455 GCF_001515625.1 Sinocyclocheilus rhinocerous
TTTGCCCCTCTGCCTTGTTTGTCTCCATGGTTCCCCTTGATAGTTACCATGGTGTTTAATTAGCTCCTCCCCCTTGTTACCTGGTTATCCTGTTTGTCTCTCCCTATTTATACCCTGTGTATTTGTGAAGTCTTGTTAGTGTCAGCTGCATTTCTGAGCATTCCCCTCGTTTCCTGTGTCTCTGGTTTTTGACTCCTTGCCTGCTCCCTGGATATCCCTTGCCTGTGTTTCCTGCTGTTTGGACTGTTTACCTGTATTTTGATTATTTGCCTGTTTTGGACTTTGATTCTGGATAACCCTCCAATAAACCTGCATTTGGATCCTCATTGTACAAGCCTCAGAGCAGTGTTCATGACAGAAGACTTCGCCAACATGGATCCAGCAGTAAGAACCATCCATCTTCGTCAAGTTAACCGACCACTCAAGGACCATATTAAGAGCTTTCTAGACATTCC
>NW_015748967.1:0-455 GCF_001515625.1 Sinocyclocheilus rhinocerous
GTACAGGCAAAGTGAAAGTGAGTAGGTGTTTAAGAAGAAAAGGAAGGTAATGTGTTAACTATGTGGCCTGCTTTCTAGGTCATAAATAGAATAGAGAGTGCACTTTTTCATATCATGACTTAAATAGTCAATTTCTTTATAACCCGCTAACAATACAATAATGAACCTCATCTGAATCAACAGGCAGGACTGGACATCCGTACCCATTAGTACACTTGCACCGCTTGCTGTCAATCTGGTTTAAGCCTTAAATGGAAAAAAACAGTGTTGATGGGAACTGATCACTATTAGTTGCTGAAAAAGCAGAAAGAGATGGAGGAGATAGAGGCGGTTGACTATCAGATGCTATACTTCCTGTGCACAGCTGGGGCACACCTATGCTCATGCACTCTAACAGATTCAAAGAACCCGATTACAGTTCTCATGCACCTGCAAAACCAAGTGGCATTTATTAA
>NW_015748968.1:0-455 GCF_001515625.1 Sinocyclocheilus rhinocerous
ATGCATACTGGTTAAAGCCTACCGCACTTTCCTGGCTTTCATGGCTTTTGATCCGGACAAGCAGCATAAGTTAAAAAAACTCTACAAGCCTCTTATCAATTTGGTCCTGCTTACCGGTGGCCGAGGTATCATCCTATTGTTCTGGCTGATTTTCAAGTCTCCTTGCCCAGATTTAAAGTGGCCTGGAACTGGCATGGAAAAATATGTTGTCTGTGACGAGGGCTCCATTGTAGGTTTTGGGGTGATGCATGGTTACATTGCTCTATTGGCCTTCATTTGTTTCTTTCTTGCTTTCAATGGTAGAAAAGTCCCCCATGATTTCAACGAGACTGGTGTCATCATCTTGATTCATCTGTTTGTCTGGCTTTGCTTTATTCCCATTTATATTGAGAGAAACAAGACAGAGCAGTGGCACATTGTTCAAGCTTCAGCCATCCTGGCCTCCAACTATGGCA
>NW_015748969.1:0-455 GCF_001515625.1 Sinocyclocheilus rhinocerous
CAGGACAACTGCGAAAACAGATACAATTAAACTAAATACAATCTAAGAGTTCTCACAATACAGCTGAACAGAATTCACATCACATGATCATGGATTGTGCTTTACATATATTACAATAGCTTATTGTAGTCATCTCACATTTTCACTTTGTAACATCCATTCATTTATAATAGACATTCACTTACTTTAAAAAGGTAAAACCTTTCTTTTCTTTATAAATTTGAGAAAAGTTTGTCTTATTTCTTTTGTTCTCCACCCATAGATTATTGGGTTGAAACAACTTGGAAACAGAATGTATATTATGCTCATAAATGTACGGTTGCTAGAAGAAACATTACTCCTTATTCTGTAGGACATAAATGCAATCAAGGCAGAAGTCAAACTAAGTGTCATAACAATGATGTGGGTAATGCAGGTATTTATGGCCTTAAAATGAGCCTTACCAGATCTAAACA
>NW_015748970.1:0-455 GCF_001515625.1 Sinocyclocheilus rhinocerous
CGTAAAATTTATGCAAGGTGAAAAACTGTGCTTCGGCTGTTTGAGCCCTGGCCACCAGTCTAAGAGCTGCAGTAACCGGATGGTCTGTGACTCATGCTCAAAGAGGCACCCCACATGTCTGCACGAAGAACGTTCAAAGAGGGACCAAGAACTAAAGAAAGAGCAATCTAAGGAAAGAACACAACCACCAGAAGTCACAAAGGGAGCAATCTCTAACAGAGTTGTACAAGATACTAATAGTACACAGACGTCGGCAATAGTACCTGTCTATGTGTCAACGCCAAGTGATCCAGAGAAGGAGGTTCTCGTCTATGCTCTGTTAGATACACAAAGTGACTCTTCATTTATTCTTGATGAAGTGGCAGAGGTTCTTGATACAAACACTGAACAAGTGAAGTTAAAACTATCTACAATGTCGTCAAAGGGGACAATTATTCACTGTAAAAGACTTAATA
>NW_015748971.1:0-455 GCF_001515625.1 Sinocyclocheilus rhinocerous
TAATAAGAAGACAGCTTGAAGATGTTTGCAGAACTGGATCCCTGGATGAGAGCAGGAGGCTTTTTGTGTGAGTGTTTATGATTTACACATTTCCCATCTGTGTAACACACTAATATTAGCATTGTAGAATACTTGGAAATGACAGCAATGTTCAGTCATAAAAACACAATTACCTGACTATTTTTGTCCAACTTCAGAAGTTCCACACAGATTGAAGTTTAGTCACGACTCTACACAAATATGTCAATAAAGGCCTCATTTTTTCAATTCAACCTGCAGAGATGGTCGTGAGATCGCCATTGTCTATTTCCGTAATGGATACATGCCCCAAAACTACACCTCAGAGAAGGTGAGGACACTTTTTTTTTTGTCCCATAGTAAAAAAAGATTCTTCTCAGAAATGATCAGTCTTAGGTGTTTGCTGGGAATGAAAGTCATAACCTGATGCATGTTTC
>NW_015748972.1:0-455 GCF_001515625.1 Sinocyclocheilus rhinocerous
ATAGCGATAAATATCACGATAACTGTAACTGTAACGATAACTATATAAGCGTCCTCAGCAGCAGATGATAGCGTTCGGTTTATTCTAAGCAGTTTTGTTGTCTGCCGCTTTAAATCCTTGATAACAGCTGTGATCCGACTGATGTCGTCTGAATCCTCCTGTAATCGATCAGGTCCTGAATTCCCTCACCGCAGACGTGTTCGGACACGAGGGAACCTTCCGTAATCCTGCAGACCAGATCGACTTCATCATCAGAACTCTCAGAGAGGGTAAGACTGATGTGTGACGTCTCTCAGCTCATCCCTGATCGTCTCCAGTGGCTGTAAGCCGCGTGTTTGTCTTCCAGACCCGACCAATCACGTCTTCCTGATCATCCATAACATCGACGGGCCCATGCTGAGGGGCGACAAGAACCAGCAGGCACTGGGGCAGCTGGCGGCGCTTCCCAACATGCA
>NW_015748973.1:0-455 GCF_001515625.1 Sinocyclocheilus rhinocerous
ATTCAAAATCCACTTGGCTCAAAAATCTGAGGGGGCACGTGCCCCATCACTTTTAATGAGCATGCCGCCTCTGCTGCCAATAGAATTTTTTTAATGACATACTGTTTATGGATAACTATTCTGGGAAAAGCCCCAATCACAGATTCTTTCACTTTCACTACATCATTCAGGACGGTACAGAATATGGGGGAGAAGAAAATCTTATAAAACACTAAAGCTTTATATGACTGTTCCAGGAGACGATTCAAAGCTTCGAGAGTGTCGAAAACATTGCTATCTGGGGGTTAGTAAAAAAAAATTAATGCTGCTAAAAGCTCCGTCGGATGAAGCTGCCATCACACACTTCCTAAATACATCTGATAAATTCATTTACCTATTAAAGTGTGTCAATAAATGCTAGTATGAAATAATATATTTTAATATGATGTAATAGATGAATAAGCGTAGCCCACACA
>NW_015748974.1:0-455 GCF_001515625.1 Sinocyclocheilus rhinocerous
GATGGATGGATGGATTTATTTTTTGGCTCATAACCTTTGAACTAATTATTTTCTCTCCTCGTCTTGTGCTGATTAAACATGGTGTTTTCACTTTCCGCTAACTCACTTTATACAAACAGTTAACAGGTTTTCTCTCTTCTCAGAGTAAATAAGTCGTCCTTGAACTCTTTAAATAGCTCTCAGTGAATGTTAGTGGAGTTTGGCCTGTAATTGCTGCATGCAGCTGTATTTTGTATTTATCATTCGCCTCTTCTTCTCCATCTCTCTCTCTCTCTCTCTTCCTCAAGGTGGTATCTAATCATTCTCATGTGGTTTTGGTAAATAAAGCAAATTTCATTTCCAGGCGCTCTCGGGCCTCTGGGGCCATGCAGCCGCTGCTGATTAAACGTTTGTTGTTCATACGCTTATCAAAAGCAGAATCCAGGCTGATTAATGACTGGGACACAATGTGCTGC
>NW_015748975.1:0-455 GCF_001515625.1 Sinocyclocheilus rhinocerous
TGTTCATGCAGGGCAGCAGTATCTACCAGACATGGAGGGTCTGCCCACACAGTCTCAGGGGAACCACTCTCTACAGCTTGTTAGTTAATAGCATGTTTCAGGAGAACAACTACTCCTGCTAGTGTATGATTTGCCCACCCACTGATCCACCCATTGATCAGTTTCGTATGTTGCTCACCACAAGTATGGCAGAGCTCTGAAAGGTCATCTTTTGAAAATATGTGGATAATCATGGGCTTATGACATTGTCATACACACAACACTTAAAAAATAAAAAGTCTTCCCAAGAGGTTGTGTAGCCTTATTCATCTCTGAAGAATTCAGGTGGCATGCAAGGTTAGGCAGGTAACAATTCATAAATATGAGCTAAAGAACTAGACCAAGCAGAGTGACAGCCCTGTTGGAAAAACCAGCATATGCAGGTTAGGTATGTTTTAAAGCATAGGTGCTGGTTT
>NW_015748976.1:0-455 GCF_001515625.1 Sinocyclocheilus rhinocerous
ACACAAACAGTATTGAGAGTTTCAAAGTTTTTTATTAAAAGAGCTGTTTTAGTCAAACAGACCGAAGCCCATGTCGTCATCAGACTCCTCAGACTCTTCTTTCTTTTCCTCTTTCTTCTCCTCCTCTTTGGCTGTAATGCAAACAGAAAACGAGTTCAGAAAGTGAATCTCAGTGCATATGAAGCACCTGAAGGAGAGCGAGAGGTTACCTGGTGCATCTCCACCTGCAGGAGCAGCAGCAGCACTAGCAGCAGCGGCCGGAGCGGCTCCACCACCGGCTCCAACGCTACAGATCAGACTGCCGATGTCCACGCTGGCCAGAGCCTGAGCACAGGAAGTGACATCAGACCTCACCCCAACACACTTCTCAAGCTTCAATGTTCAAGGTTCCCCCCAAAAAAGTGCAAGTGTTTCCATCATGGACTGGGAAATAAACGCACCTTAGCGAAGAGACC
>NW_015748977.1:0-455 GCF_001515625.1 Sinocyclocheilus rhinocerous
AAAAAAAAAAGCACAGACGCTGAATGCAGATATCAGGAATTACAAAAGCCAGGGCAAGTTTTCATTTTGCTGCTACTATAAGTCATTAGGAATTGGCATAAGTGCTTCCTCTGTAATCTTTTAGGCTCTTGTCTCAATCTCTGCTCTTGTTTATGGCTTCCAAAGCTGAGTCGGCTACTTACCTGAATCTCTCGTGCGTGGTACATAATGATCAGACAGAGCAGAATTACAGTGGAGAGGCTAATAAGGCATTTCAGTGCAAATGAATATGAGGATTCCTGCAGAGACATTGAAAAAAAAAACAACAACAACATTAGTTTACATTTTTATGTTTTTGCAGCTCACTTGTTTTTTGTGAATTTGATTCCCAGAGAACATGCATACTAAGAAAACATATGCCTTTACTGCACTGTAGGCTATGTTGCTTTGGATAAAAGTGTTGTCCACAAGAGTAA
>NW_015748978.1:0-455 GCF_001515625.1 Sinocyclocheilus rhinocerous
TCCATATGGTCAACACACTTGCAGTTGATTCCATCCACTAAAAGCCTGTACAAATGTCGGCCCCATGATCTGAGATTGAATTTCAAAGGAAATAAATACCATACCATCTTCAATTAACAATATAACAAATGGAAGGTGACTCTTTGGCACCGTCTGCAGGAAGCCTAGGTTGTCTTCATTCAAGACAACGGGTGTCATTTGAAGGTTCAAACAGATGGGTGCTGATATCCAGGCAAACCAATAAGAAGTCACATGGCTGTCAAGTGATCACAGCAAGAGACAGTCTGAATGAAGGTGAACTACTCCCTTTTAACTAAATTATGACCATTCAGCACAGCAGGAGAGGAATACACCCTTCCCTGTTCAAAACGCACACTCATACATGTGTATAAACTCAGCCACTAAGCTATTATTGTGGGCAGGATTATCAGATGAACGACACCAACTTTTGACAC
>NW_015748979.1:0-455 GCF_001515625.1 Sinocyclocheilus rhinocerous
ACTAACTTTATTAAATGTAATGAGAATCAATGTGCATGTCATACAGTGAAGTCTGTTTTATTTTACATTTAATTGCTTTATTTAATTTCAGTAGTATTTATTCTTACTTGAATACTATTTGGACCTACTTGAGAAAACAATTATCGTGAAATAAGATTTTAGTATCGCCCACCCCTAAACATTTGCATTTGGTGATTCCAGTCTTTAATTTTACAAAATGTTAAATGTAATTCTTAATGTGGGAAATAATATAAACCCTGCTGATTGAGATTTGTTTTTTACATTTTAGTAAGGAAATTAACATATCACCACAGAAATGCAGGGACTGTAAATATAGTCCTTTTAAATTTAAAATGATTTGCTCTTAATGTAATGTAATTATTTTCTATCAATTACTTAATGTGATCTGAATTGCAATAACTAGTAAAATAGCTTAAACAAAACTTTGCAAAAAA
>NW_015748980.1:0-455 GCF_001515625.1 Sinocyclocheilus rhinocerous
CCAGCACCACATACTGACCATGTTAGACACATATGAAGTGTTCCGTGAAGCAGCTGTGGAGGAGAAGAGCACACTGCCGCTTTGATGTCTCGCTGTTTTTCACTCATGCAACCGTCTTCATTGATCCTGATTTAGCACAGAACACATTGTACTAAGTAACATTATTGTACTTTACCTTAACATGCTTAAGCACATACATTTTATGCCATGTATCATCATATTTTTTGTATCTCTGAAAGTTATCTCGCTAACATTAAATGACAAAAAAAGCTTTTCTTTGATGTCAAACAGACTTTCATTGTCAAAAATGTGCAACAGATGTAAGAATTCGCTGATAGATATCAGAATTCCATGGATAATCGACTTTATATGGAACGAACATGGAACTAGGACTTCTAAATACTAAACAGAGCTCTGTCGTTACTTGGCACTCTGGAATATTTCATTTTGATTGC
>NW_015748981.1:0-455 GCF_001515625.1 Sinocyclocheilus rhinocerous
CATTTTTTAGAGTAGATTAGCAGCAGTGTGAAAATCAAAACTCCTGTTCAAATCTGTAGCCATACCTGATGAATGATCATAACTAGTCTACAGTGGACTTCAGAGCAGCAGCGCAAAGAAAATCAAGAACTGTTTTTCTTGATAGTTTGATGTTCTCTGGACCATGAACTGGTTTAATTGTACTGCTTATAATTGGACTCTAGTTCTGAGTTGTTGTCTGTGTAGTTGAATTAAAGGACATCAGAAGTGGTTTCCCGAGGTTGACCAATAGATGGCGCTGGTGTATGTGTTTCCAGTCGTTTAACCCTTTGCAGACACGAGGTTCGATGTGTTCTGGAGCCTCCAGTGTTTAGTCTTCCTTGACCGCTCTGCTCCTCAGATACACACAGAACGGGATCCTGCACATGTTGGACCGCAACAAGCGCATTAAGACGCGGCCCGAGCGCTTCCAGAGC
>NW_015748982.1:0-455 GCF_001515625.1 Sinocyclocheilus rhinocerous
TTACTTTGCATATGTGTCTATGAGAATAAAGTAATGTCTGTGGTGAGAGTAGTACTCAAGCTTCCCAAAGGTTGAATAAGGAGAGCCAAATACTGAGAGATGAAAAAGGAAATGGAAAGGCAAAGAGTGGGAACATGAATATGTTCTCTCTTGGTATGTTTACTTTGAACATGATGGGGCTTTTCACAAATACCCAATCTTACCCAATCTTGCTTTATTGTTTTCCATTTTTCACACTTGTGAATGAATCACACTGTTTAGGTTTCACACTGTATGTTCATAAATTTTGCGGTGACAATATTATTGGTTGGACAAACAGCACATGACCTGTGTTATAACGCCTTGTCTCGCTCTTGCTCTTCATCAGTTTATATATTTCTGTACCATTCAGATAGTCCTGAATAGGAGACTTTAACTGTAAGAATAAAACAATCTATTATTCACTTCAATTAACT
>NW_015748983.1:0-455 GCF_001515625.1 Sinocyclocheilus rhinocerous
TTAACAGAGCAGACAGCTGGTTGTCAGCGGCTGTGGACTGTCTGGAGTTTCTTCCTGATCAGTTGGTGGTGGAGGTGAGCCGAGGACTGGCCAAGTGTGCGGAGGAGACGTCCCAGTATAAGCAGCTCCTCTACGGAGTCCTTGTTCAGCACTACGGCCAGTCGGACTACCCACCGCTGCTCAGCAACCACGTCTTTGACATCCACTCAGGCGTCTCCGAGCTGCTTGGTGAGAGATCAGTCCGCTATATGTTAGCTTGACCTGACTTTTATATGAAATGAAACTTGGCTTATTAGTGGCCCCTGTGAAGATGAAGTATATTTTAGCATACTTGTTATTACGTAATAATTTACATTAAAAGAATATACTTGCATGAACTGAATGTAATGTTTTTGGACACTTAGTTGCAATAACTAAATGCAACTAATTTATATTAAATGCAATTAGCAGTTAGT
>NW_015748984.1:0-455 GCF_001515625.1 Sinocyclocheilus rhinocerous
CCCTTTCTGACTCTTCCTTTTTCCATTGGGGGGTGGAGATCTCTGCCTGAGGGCATGACGAGACTCATCCACCTCATCAACCACCTCGTACCAGGAGAGCGGTTTGATTGCGGAAGCATTAGAACAGTTTTAAAGATGCAGACAAAGTGTTCTAGCCGAGAGACAGAAACTGCCTTTGTTTTCTTTTGATAGATCCATTTAATAGGAAATGAAGAACAAAGTACACAATCCTTCCTCTGTTTAATCTTATTCTCAACAATAGACTATGTGGAACACAAGAGCATGCAAAATATGGCTATTGTGTATGGCTGATACAATAGATGTTGTTTTCAAACAGCACCATGGTGAACCACCCTGAATTTGAGAAGGCAGGGAAGCAGCCAGGCCTGCAGGTATGGAGGATTGAAAACATGGATTTGGTGCCTGTCCCTAAGAATCTTCATGGTGGCTTCTAC
>NW_015748985.1:0-455 GCF_001515625.1 Sinocyclocheilus rhinocerous
TTAGAGGTGGGCGGTATGACCAAAATCTTAAATCACGCTATGAGTAATTTAATAGTGGGATAAACTCTATAGTAAGCAGTCTGTACATGCAGTTCACTTCCTACTTGATTTATAGTTTGCACTGATGGCATCAGGTTTTTTATGCCTGTTATCGTCCCTCCATTGCTCTTATTTGCCACATCGCACACAATCCAGTCAGGCCCTGTGTTTTCATGGATGGCGGTTTGCTCTGACAGGTTATGTTTAGAGCTGAGTAAGTGGGCACTTGTGCGGCATAAGCAGAAAGCAGCGCTGCTTTAACAGCTGTCGGCGAGCGCACGGCCTCTCCTCTCCTTCACACTTCCTCCGAAAGTAATGCGCCCGGAAACGGAGAAAAGCAGCTGCCTGTCTGACCATAAAGCCAGGAGCAGGGGCGTTAATTGTTTCCCCACTGAGAAAAAATCAGTTCAGGCCAA
>NW_015748986.1:0-455 GCF_001515625.1 Sinocyclocheilus rhinocerous
TTCAATCACCTATAAATGCCGGTGAAGAGAGTGAATTGAAGTGAGTGACGGCTTTTTAGTGATTATATGGATGCCCTTTTTCTCGCTTTCTAGGCTACATATAATCCTAGGCTATGGAATTTAAATAAAAGTTGTGATTTTTGTGCTGCTAACAGGACCAGTGGCCACATACCCTGTGCATGCAGCAAAGTTTCAGGACATAGGCTTACATCTTCAACCAAAACCAACCCCAAACCCCCCACCCATCCTGCCATGGAAATTCTCACTACAAGTTGAACTCAAAAGTTGGCAGCCCTGTGATAACAGTTCGTGCGGAGCAGCATTTACTGTGAACAGAGCCACTCTGAGATGAACGTAACCTACATGCGTGCAAATAATTAAAGCGCATATATTAAACCTATATTTTAATATATTTATTTATATTATAGCATATATTTATTTAATTGAATCATAGC
>NW_015748987.1:0-455 GCF_001515625.1 Sinocyclocheilus rhinocerous
AATCATTTATTCTTTTGATTTGTTCAACACCACTGATTCATTCAGAATTGGACAGCTGATTGTCTACAGATGTGATTGAGTCTTTTGAATCATTCACTCAATTAGTTCAACAGCACTGATTTATTCAGAAATGAAACAAGTGACTATTCATGAGTGAGTCAATTGAATCATTCACTCAGTTGATTTGTTCAGAAGAGCTTGTTCATTTGTGAATGGAATTGGAATTGTCTTTAAGAATGAGTCATTTGAATTCATTCAAAAACACTGAATCATTGACTCAATTGTTTGCTCAAAACACTAAGTTATTCATGATCAAAACAAGTGACTGTCTTTACGAGATTGAATCATTTACTGAACTGATTTGTTCAAAGTGCTAATTCATTCGGGACCAAAACAAGTGACTGAGTGAGTCATTGAATTATTCACACAGCTGACTCGTTCACAAACATTCATTC
>NW_015748988.1:0-455 GCF_001515625.1 Sinocyclocheilus rhinocerous
AGAGCGTCTGTCTCGAGACAGCAGCAATCACACACACGTGATGTAATACAAAGGTCCTCTTTCTTCTGTCAGGGCTCTCAGACGCTCCTCATGTGCTGCTGGTTATCAGTTTCTCACCCTCTCCTGTCGGCTGAGATCAGCGCTGCTCCTCATGTAGTCCTCCAGCGCTCTCTCCACTGATGACTTCCTGTCCCGAGCGATGGACTTCCTCTTCTGCTCTGCGCTCTGGAGGTCCAGCATGAGCAGGGCCAGATCGGCGAGAGCCAGCCTGAGACGGACACACACTCGGGCCGCGGGGACGTTTCTCCAGCCGGACTGCAGGAAACACACAGCATCAATCTATCTGGACTTCTCCAACATCAACCTGCATTTATACCAGTGATGACTGAGATACAATTATTATTTATTATTCATATATTGTTTATTAATATTTATTTTTATATTTTTCGTTTTCA
>NW_015748989.1:0-455 GCF_001515625.1 Sinocyclocheilus rhinocerous
TTATGAAAAGTCATCAGTGCAATGTGTATTACAGGCTTTGGAAAGTTAATATATACTAATATATAGTTAATATATAGTTTCCTTAAACTCTCTCTTTACTTTGATATGAACCTCTTGTAAATGTATTTTATAGTGTGAAGCATATCAGTGTATATACAAACTACTATAGTACATACATGAATCTTGGAACAATATTGCTTGTATATTTAAAAAGATATTTATCTCTTTCTTCTTTCCTAATTGACATTAACTATATGCAAATAAATAACTGAAACTGCAAAACAAATGGTTATTAATATGTTGAAAGCGGACCATAATTCTGTTTAGAAAAAAAGAAGAAAATGTTTCTTGCCCAATGGTTCATTTATTGAGACTCATTTAGACTAAAAAGAAAACTTGAAATGCTAAGATGTATTCAAACATTTCTGCCTTTTACATTCAATGCTTTGAGCAAC
>NW_015748990.1:0-455 GCF_001515625.1 Sinocyclocheilus rhinocerous
TTTAGTAATTTTAGCACGGATGACAACTTATTTTCAGTTAGTTGCCAAGGCAAGTTTATTTTGGGATTTTCATCTAATTTATTTCAATTAATGAAAATGATTTTTCATTAATATTGGCATCACAAATGGTGTTACCAATGAAACCACCAGCTAAAATCATGCACACATTCGTAAACTTTGATTGCTGATCACTACTAACTATATCATACTCTACAAATCTATGCGCAGTGATTTCTGCCATGTCACCAAATATAATCACATTATGTGAGGTAACACAAACGAGCAAACGTTGAGTAAAAAAGACATGACTGCATGCTTTGAAAAAGCTCTCCATTTAGATTGTGTGTGCACTGGGGGAGAGGGTGAGAGACGAGTGTGTGCATGGGGAGCGCGGAGAAGCCGTTCTATTGGAGAGTTGGGCTTAAATTCCAGACATGTCCTTATTAAGGAAGTGC
>NW_015748991.1:0-455 GCF_001515625.1 Sinocyclocheilus rhinocerous
GCCCTGCAAGAAGCTTAGTCCCAGATACATTGGCCCCTTCACCATTACGAAGCAGATCAATCCTGTCACTTACCAACTCAGATTACCTCCTCACTACAGAATTCACTCCACCTTCCATGTGTCTCTTCTCAAACCTCACCATTCTCCCATTTGTGTCTCCACAGACCCTGGCCAGGCAGGTGAACCCCCCTACTGTTAATCCTGGAGGACAGCATGGCGTACAAGGTCAAGGAGATCTTGGACTCCCGGCGCCGTGGTGGTCTCTTAGAATACCTGGTGGATTGGGAAGGCTACGGTCGAGAAGAACAGTCCTGGGTCCCCAGAAATGACATCCCCGAGGAAGAGGTCGACCACCACGACGTCGGGGTCCCTGGCCCTCAGGAGCGGGCCGTGGAGGGGGGGGTACTGTCACAGAACAGCCAGGTCTCCACACCAGCCAATCCCAGCGCACTCCC
>NW_015748992.1:0-455 GCF_001515625.1 Sinocyclocheilus rhinocerous
CTGATTAATGGAGCCTTATTAACAAAAGGTGGTTTGTTCAGACCCCGCAGGCGCCATGTAATGCTGCCACTCAACACTGCTGTTTGAGGAACACTGTGATTAAACACCATTACACGCTTACTAAACTCTTTAACTACACAACAGAACTGGGTTAGCAAAGAATGACGCTTCAAGACGGATGGACGGATCAATCGATTGAAAAAGTGAATGAATGGATAGATATGTTGGTATGTACTAACTGCAACAGATAAGCAATAAATAACAATAGTAAATAATACGCTTTAAATACATTCGACTATAATCTAATATTTGTATTTGCGGTAGGAGGAGTCATTGATGTGTGTTGGCACATTTCCAAATGCTCTCCCTGGACAGACTCCTAATTACGGCTGCCCGAGCTGAGGCCGCCTGCGTGTGCTGCCGCTAACCTCATTCCGCACTATCTAGTCCTCGCC
>NW_015748993.1:0-455 GCF_001515625.1 Sinocyclocheilus rhinocerous
TGTGTGTGCAGCTGTAACTGTAACTCGTCGATGCCGCGGCCGGTGAAGGTGGCGGTGGTCGGCGGTCAGAGTTATCTGGGATCAGTGCTGCAGTTCTTCGTCACTCAGCTGGCCAACAAGACGTCTGATTGGCTCAATCACCTCCGCTTCCTGGTCGTGCCTCTGGGTAAGAAAACACAACTCATGACAGCATCGCTGAGAGGAATGACGACTATGTGACATACCGATGGATATGATTTCTTTCTGTTTTTTGATGCGAATATTTTTGGATGTTAATTTCAGTTTCTGTTTTTTTTTTTTGCATTCTTTAAACTGGTTCAGGTTCTCATCCTGTTGCTAAGCACCTGGGTGCCCTTGACAACCGTTACAGCGCAGCCTTCCTGGACGGAGCCTGGAGAGACACATTCAACCGATCCGAACCGCCGCAGACAGGTACACACACACACAACACACAC
>NW_015748994.1:0-455 GCF_001515625.1 Sinocyclocheilus rhinocerous
TTGTTTTTTTTGTTTTGTTTTCTTCCTTGAACTGATTGCTACCAGTGGGAAAGCTCATGTCCATTTTAGCAATCTTGTAGTTTTGGGGTTGTTTATTGGTTTCTTTGTGTAAAAGTGTTGGGTGGGTTAATGTATTATGTTTGTCTATACAGATTCATACTGGTGATCATTTGCTTACATGTGTGTATCTCTGGGTGTGTGACTGGTGGTGTGTGAGTGTGTGCGTTCTGCTTTCAGGAGCTGAGGGCTACAGGCAGGAGTTTTCTGTTGATCTATTCGCGTGCTGGTGTTGGGTTGAACACTGAGTGTGGTGTTGCAGTATGGAGCACGGATTGGGGTGTGAGTGAGGTTTGGTTCTTTGAAGATTGATTGATAGTATTCCGGTCCTTAAGCCCTCAGCCCTATATGTAATTTAGGCCCAATCCCAATTCTATTTTATACCCCTTCCCCTTCCC
>NW_015748995.1:0-455 GCF_001515625.1 Sinocyclocheilus rhinocerous
TTGGAGATATGACTAGAGAGGTACGCGATGGGCCAAGGGGACGACAAGGATCGCATCGTGATCAACGTCGGAGGAATCAAGCACCAGACCTACCGCAGCACCCTGCGCACCCTGCCCGGCACTCGACTCTCCTGGCTGGCGGAGCCCGACGCGCCTAATAACTTCGATTATGATGCGAACATCGGGGAGTTTTTCTTCGACCGTCACCCCGGCGTTTTCGCCCACATCCTTAACTATTATCGCACGGGCAAGCTGCATTGCCCGGCGGACGTGTGTGGACCTTTGTATGAGGAGGAGCTGGCGTTTTGGGGGATCGACGAGACAGACGTGGAACCGTGTTGCTGGATGACCTACCGGCAGCATCGAGAGGCGGAGGAGGCTTTGGACAGCTTCGCCGGGGTTGCTCTGGATCTCGGGCATGAAGACCCGGAGCCTGAGGGGGTTGCTGAGGCGGC
>NW_015748996.1:0-455 GCF_001515625.1 Sinocyclocheilus rhinocerous
GCTGGATGACATGAACTGTAAAGGCTCGGAGAGCTCATTGTCGGACTGCAGCTTCAAGGGCTGGGGTGTTACTGACTGCACACATAAAGAGGATGCAGGGGTGGTCTGTGAGACTGGTAAGAAATTCAGCAACTAGATATATTTGCATTTTTATGTCTGTATTATTTTGTACTATTTAATCTATTTTGTTACATTATTGCAGGTACAAACATAACCAGCAATCGTCAGTTCTCTGTGGATAACAGTCTGGGTTTGTCTGATGATCTTGGTCTTCTGTTTGACCGTGGAAATGGTTGTGATTTCAAAATGAATATAAAAGACAACAGTAAAGAGTCAGAATTGACTTTTTGTGTGCACAGTATGATCCTCATGTTTTATCCAGAACTAAACATAACAAAAGACTCTAGAACCCTCACAGTGGATGTCAGCCAGACCTGCCATCCTCATGTCTCTGC
>NW_015748997.1:0-456 GCF_001515625.1 Sinocyclocheilus rhinocerous
AAAAAAAAAAAACTGTAAAAACAGGTCACAATGTACTGTATTAAAATGAAGACATTTTTCGTATTGATTTTTTTACAGGTGTTTTTGTTTTGAATTTTGCACCTCATTGCATTGTGTCGTAGGGTTAAGGGCAGTGTTGCCAAATCCCTTCAATGAAGAGTAGTCAAAGCTTTTTTGAAAAGTCGTTAAATGTTGCTAGATGATGTCACGTGCTAATTAGCATATACATTATGCCATCATGTCATATCAGTCCTTTATATTTGTTTCCTTTTTATACCGCCTATTACTATTTTAATACAGCCAAATTACCAAATTTTTCTGTTCCTGTTATCAGACAACACGACCCATTAAGACTCTACGCAGTCACTCCCAATCTGTTAGAAACAACAGAATGTCTGTCTTAGGCCTAGGACACACTAGACGATTTTCAAATCTTAACTGATTTTAAAACCATGG
>NW_015748998.1:0-455 GCF_001515625.1 Sinocyclocheilus rhinocerous
GGGTTTAAAAGCTTTTCCTCTAATGCTTTTGCTCAGTTTCATGCGATACAACCTAAAATATCCAGCCCATCCACATGAAGAGGCCTCTTCAGACACATAATTTTTAGTGCCACTTTTAACCAAATTACTCCCCTTACATGAAGTTCAATATTTCCATCACATTCCCTGAAAGCGGAGGACTAAACGACTTTCGCATTTTGAAACTTCTTCAGCACATTTATTTGCATTATGTCATTAACTGTGTGGCATTTGAGGATACGCGCAGCATGTGGCAATGAAACGGATGGAAAATTTGATTAGCGCAACGTCACAGCGCCATGACACAAAACACACCCCACGATGCCAACAACTAGATCCGATACACCGCTTATACACACGGGCATAAAAATAGAGTTCACTGACAGTCTCAAGACGATGATTTTTCTTCATTAAGCCCCATAATGCCACAAAATCAG
>NW_015748999.1:0-451 GCF_001515625.1 Sinocyclocheilus rhinocerous
CATCATATGACCCCTTTAAGGCTGGAATACACTACATGGCGGTTTAGCTCTATTTGCAGTTTTGGCAGATTGACACTAGTTGCCAGAAGTCTGCAGATTTCACAGAAAACAAACATGTTTGATATTTTAACTTTCAAGGGAATCTCTTTTCAGATTTTAAAAGTCGTTTAGTGTATTCTAGCTCTTAGTAGTGCAGCAATGAACATCATTCATCTTTAACACGTTTAAGAGTTAACAGATATTTAATATAACTATCACCTATTCATCTAGCCTCAAAAGAGTTGCGGTGTTTCTCACATACCATGTTGATTTGTGTGGGGTCACGTGATAGACATTCGCTGGCATTCTTCTGTTTGCTATACTGTCCGTCTGCATCACACTCCAGATACACGAACCCATGTTGGACTGACACACAAACACACACACACACACACACACACACACACACACA
>NW_015749000.1:0-456 GCF_001515625.1 Sinocyclocheilus rhinocerous
AAAAAAAACTGTAATAGTAGGCCTATATGAATACATATTATATACATTTTATAAAATATGTTTTTTAAATTTATTAACAATTATAAATGTATATAATTACATATTATTCCGCTGTATAATTATATTTTTATATACATTTCTGTATAAAAAAAAGTGAGTCTGAAGGAAGGGCGGGGGCGAGGGGGGGGGCATTAAGTGACTTACCGTTAAATTCTCTGTATAATATACAGTATGATGTTTTCCTATACATTTATTTCTGTACTACAGTGGCTCAATGGTGTAGAACAAACGTAGCAGCGTACTCGCGCAAATCAAGTTTGATTTTAAAGGAGTAGTTCACTTCCAGAATGAAAATTTTGTCAATATTTACTCCCCCTCCACTTTCCTCCATAGTACAGGAAAAAAATACTGTGGAAGTCAATGGTGCCCATCAACTGTTCGGATACCAACATTTTT
>NW_015749001.1:0-456 GCF_001515625.1 Sinocyclocheilus rhinocerous
ACCCGAAAAAAACTACTTAATTACAGTAACGTGAGTAGTTGTAATCCGTTACCTCCACCACTGGTGAAAACACCCAGAGAGAGGCAGAGGTTCCACAGAGGCAGTGTGGGTTGGGGTTGTTATGTGGGTGTGAGATGGCAGTTCAGCTGATATAGGTAGTGGATAGGTAGCAAAGGGGAAAGAAGAGGCAGGCACCTTTGTGGAGACAGCCTCAAGCTAGAGCGCTTCTGAAATAAAGGTTGTAGGAAGAAAAGAGAGGCAGTCTCAGGCTAGGGGCCGCTCTGGAGAAAACTAAGGAGGAAAATGGAGACGAGCAAAGATAGGTGAGTTTTGGGCAAGGCAAAGTAAAACAGCGGTAGAAGCAAGACTTGGACAAGGAGAGTCTGTTCACTCTTAACAACGGCTTTAAAATTTGCTGACATATTAGAAGTGCTCCATTTTCATGGCATGAAAAAA
>NW_015749002.1:0-456 GCF_001515625.1 Sinocyclocheilus rhinocerous
AAAACAGAATTTGGGAGCAAAAAAAAAAAAAAAAGGAATTTGGGTGAAAAATACATACATCATGTGGCAACTACCAAAGCAACCTAAAAACACGATAAAAGACCCCAGTGTTCAACTAACACTAATACTAATATTGTGCATTAGTAACTATCCCTTTTAAGAAGTTTATTAAAACTAAAACAACAAACCTTAATTATTATAAACACTAAACATGACAGTGTTCTGCCACAACATCCAGAGAACACCTGGAGAACGTCAGCTCTTTAATTTGATTTAAGTCTGTTATATTGTATATATGTGATCTGCATATAATAGATAAATAGAAATGTATATAAGAGACAGACTGAAAGAAACACACACACTCACACACTCCTCTTAAATACGCTCAAATCTACCCACACATGTGCTGCTCTACCTGCTGCCAAAACAATAAACTCATCCAGACCCAGAGAGATC
>NW_015749003.1:0-456 GCF_001515625.1 Sinocyclocheilus rhinocerous
AAAATTGCAATCATTTTAAGTATTTAGATGAAGAATTGAGAGAACTTTTGTGAGCCGTGTAGCGTCCGCTTATTGTCAGCGCTGACGCCGCGAGATGTGCGCCGTTAGACCGTAAGCCGTTAAAAGTTATTACCCGTGTTTTTAATACGAACTCCCTTGACTAAATATTTTTAATATGGTCATTATTATGAGAAACAACCATGGGTTCCAACGCGAATGCTAACCTGCTAGCGGGCTTGTTTGTAGGCCAAAATGAATTCGATTGGCCCGCTGTTGTTTATTAAACACAAGTGCTGCTGTATCCTTCACTGTTGAACACCCGGTGGTCAGTTTAAAAATTTAATTACTGAAAATGCGTTGAGTAAGCTTGTATCTCTGAGATGCTAAACTGGTTAAGTTACTACAACACACGTCGCACCATAAGTTAGTGTATTTTGACTAGTAGGTTTTTTGGCT
>NW_015749004.1:0-456 GCF_001515625.1 Sinocyclocheilus rhinocerous
AAACAATTTAGGCCCGTTTCACAAATCTTGCTTCCTCAGAACATAAATGAAGCAGCACAATTACAACAGCTGGCTCGCATTGAGCTTTTAAACAGACAGTGTTTCTGCTGCATAACAGAGATGTGGCTCTACACAGAAAATTAAATTACTTCTGGTTTATCACATAAGTTCAGTGCCAAAATGATACTTGCAGCAGGGTACCAAAATGAATATGTGCCACTTACATACCGCAGACAAAAAAGGGGGGTGGATACAGGCCTTATTCTTCCTGTTCCTTTCTACAGAGTTTCTCCTCAACCTTTTCTGTTCAAATTATCCAATTTCCCAGTACTCCCTGTTTCTTTAAGCAAAAAGAGATCTAGAGTATTTGTTTTAGCCATGTGAGAAGTATCATCCTGCTGGAAAAAGCACAGCTGAGCCGATCTCCTGCAGACATTAATTGTAAGAGGAAGTGGA
>NW_015749005.1:0-456 GCF_001515625.1 Sinocyclocheilus rhinocerous
TACTATAGAAGAATAATGGTACATTTAATAAGAGTAGAATATATATATTTTTTTCATATAAAAATGTTAATGTTGTTAATAAAAGTAAATTTTGTATGCTTCCCAACTCAAGTTCAGAGCTGTATGTGCATTGCCAAGAAATAAACGTGTAATATTATTAGCAACTGCACTTATTAATGTGATACAATAGTAATTTTATGATTAAATTGTTTTTATTTTCTATTGAGAAACCCCTACTGAAAAAACCATAAAGTCTGGCAACTAATAAAAAATATGCAAAATAAAAAGGTTTTGTTTTAATTTTCAATATTCCACTGTGAATTTTCCCCCATATTACATAAGTTTTGCCCCGAGAACGTCTGCTGTCTGTGAGCAGCTCGGCTTAAACACTCGGAGTAATTACAGACTCACACGTTCTGCATAGCACTGTAGTTAATGTCATGGTTCAAACCTAAT
>NW_015749006.1:0-448 GCF_001515625.1 Sinocyclocheilus rhinocerous
TGTGTGTGCGTGTGTGTGTGTGTGTGTGTGTGTGTGTGTGTGTGCTTCACACAGTCTCAATAATGCAGAAAGCCTCCAATCAGCACCTCCTCCTTTATTGTCCCAATACACATACACACATAAAACGAGGGGAAAGATGGAGGAGAGCAATAAATGAACCTGGGCATCCTACTGGTTAATTAGATTTGCGGATTTGATTTTTCATTTCAATCAGTTTTTCTGATGCTCTCTGGTTTCTGGATCCCACTGGAAAGTGCTCTCTCCCAAAGCACTCTCTCAACAGAGCTTTATTATTATGATTGTTAACATTTACAATATTGCTGGAGTGTATACAGTACTTACAGTAACATAATAGACAACAGAAAATAAATATAGTGTAGTAAACAAAGAGATAAAGAAAATGAAGAGGGAAAGAGGATGAGGTTAGTAAAATAAAATAAAATAAAAT
>NW_015749007.1:0-456 GCF_001515625.1 Sinocyclocheilus rhinocerous
AAACATACCTAACCAGCATATGCTGGTTTTTTCAACAGGGAAGGTGTGTGTTTACAGGGTTCTGACAGTACAGTCGGTTTGTTATAAAAGTAGTGTAAACAGGAAGTAGTCACTCTTTTTGTAATAATTTGCCAAAAAGATTAGTATGTGATCTTTTTCCAAAGAGTCACAAGTTTGGCACTTAAATGAGATATACAATGGCTCTGTATAAATACCATATTCGCAAACCATGAAATTTATTTATGATACTCAAAAGTACTTATTTTGTTAGTATACATAACATCCTGTGATATTTCATTTCCTCAGTAGAGACCATGATTTTTTTTACACTGTAATTACACATATATGACGTCTTAGTGACAGTTTCACCAATGAGTTAATACAGAATTATACTAACCATTAACTTAATAATGTATTTTGGGGCACACCAATTTGGGGACCAATACTCAGTATTAA
>NW_015749008.1:0-456 GCF_001515625.1 Sinocyclocheilus rhinocerous
CGCCTTCTCCCGGGGAGAGATCTTCAAGGTGGTGGACACCTTATACGACGGCAAGCTGGGAAACTGGCTGACCATCCGCATGGGCAAAGACAACCAGCTGCTGGAGAAGGGCATCATTCCCAACAAGAGCAGGTGAGAACACAGAAGGGCGGACAATTTTAGCATGAGATTAAAAGATAAATAGCATTTAAGCCTTTCAGTCGGAAACAGCGCAAACATCAAATAGAATATGAATTTGTATTTATATTGAAGAGCAAGTGGACTCTGCTTCTATGTACCACTGCTTTATAATGATCTATCGCTTTCTTTGCATAACCCTGCTGCTGCATAACCCCTGCTCCTGTGCTGATCAGAGCCGAGCAGATGGCAAATGTCCAGAACACACATAAGGGCTCAGGAAGTGACAGGGCCGACTTCTGGAGGCTACGTGGTCAGAGGGCGGCCAAGAAGAAAGAT
>NW_015749009.1:0-456 GCF_001515625.1 Sinocyclocheilus rhinocerous
CCAGAAAAAGCATAGAATTTGGGAAAATTAACATGGAATTTGGGAAATAATAAAACTGAATTTTGTAGTACTCTAAAGATGTTGTTTTTATTGTATAGGTTTTATGATTTCAATTGGTTATACATGCTTTTTGATTAATAAAATTAAATCCAGAAAAAAAAATAACATTAAAACACATACACACAAAACTGGAAACCACAAAACTGGAAACTGAAAAAATTAAATGGGTTTCAAAGGGCCCTACAACTTATTCATTTTAATACTTCTTTTATATGTAGACATGGTTTATATTTGTGTGCAGAACTGATTTTACACATCTCAGCTGAGGCCTTTAAATCAAAAGCTTTTTAAGACGATGCAAAACTTCAAAATTCAAATTTGTCCAAACTTATGACTGGTATATGTTACCAAACCAGTTAGTTTATCATATCAGGCATGACTTTCATATGAGTATGA
>NW_015749010.1:0-455 GCF_001515625.1 Sinocyclocheilus rhinocerous
AACATCACATTTTCATTTTTGGGTGAACTATCCCTTTAATGTTTCTCGGGAGAAAAAGACTAAATATCATTAAAACAGTCATACTGATCACAGCAGGACAGAAAAATCACGAATGAGATCTCTTTAATATCTCAATTGTTTTTCCTCAAAAGTAATGAGATGAAATCAAGATCAAATTGAGAAATTTGTTGAAGCATCTTGATGTTTCTCTTGAGAAAAAGACTTATGTTGGTGTGTTTGATTTATTGTGTGTTAAATAGATTTTTTTATGACATTGATCCCCACAGGAAAGCAAAATCACAAACGAGATCTCATTAATGTCTCGATTGTTTCTCCAGGAGATGAAATCGATATTTGTAAAGTCTCTTGATGGCTCATATGTTTCTCCTAAGAGAAGGAGCTCATCAACACGTGTCTCCTCTAGAGTTTCAGAAGAGATCTCAACTATGTCTCAA
>NW_015749011.1:0-456 GCF_001515625.1 Sinocyclocheilus rhinocerous
AACTACACATTAACAATTATACTTTTAAGCAGTGTATTGGTAGTAATTAAATGCTACACAAGAAAAGTCCAAAAATAGGGCACAGTGTACTGTGTAAATATGAAGGAACTTTCTGTATTAATTCTTTATCCAGTATCCAGTATTTAAAATTACACATTGCATTTCGATAGATAAATAAGATAAGATCGATTTTTGAGATAAGATCAACAGTGTACCTAACTGATTAACTGAACCTAACAGATTATAGGTAAAATCTAACAACTACGGTGTATCATAAATTAACAATTAGCCTATTATTATTGAACAAGTGAAACTAGCAACTTGATTCACACGTGATGTGGGTGTACTGCGGCACCTCTCTCCAATTCGCTACCAACTGATGTGCTGCTTGGCTGGCTAGCTGTTCAATAATTTCTTCTTTTTGCGTGGATGAGAGGAAAAATGCATGCCTTTTTT
>NW_015749012.1:0-456 GCF_001515625.1 Sinocyclocheilus rhinocerous
ATCCGACGAGTTTGAAAATCGTGCAGTGTGAACTCGGCATTAAGGAAATACCCAACAAAAACAAACATTCCACCCCAAAACAAACTGAAACTCAAATTACAACAAGAGCAACAAATGGGCTCCGTAGAGCTATCTCAAGGATCCAAGAGAATCCATATGTGAACCTCTCGGATGTATACGAACCATATGAGTGTCGATCTATTTCCGCCAGCCAGAAACAAACGCACCTACCATTCTTGTTCCTACCGCTAGTCTTTATGCATAACTAACCACACCCCCTTAATATACGACTTTACTCCCTAGGTGTCACCCACCAACATAAATCGTAAATAATCTTTATTGCACAGACCGATCGTTTCGCTTCGTAAGACGTCAATATATCGTCAGGAGTCACGGGTATTAATTTTGTGTTCCTTAATATGCTTTTTTTTTAATTCTCAAAAACCAGGGGCCTCA
>NW_015749013.1:0-456 GCF_001515625.1 Sinocyclocheilus rhinocerous
GTCATGTGACGTAACATCATGACACATGCACCAATGAGGTTTGATGTCATTGTTGTGGTGCCATATTTGATTTGGACTGCTATATGCATGAGTTGATCAATGATTCGTTTTGATTGAAGAGTGAATAACTGCTTAAATTTAGCTCTGTTTAGTCTTCAGAAGACCTACATTTATGTCCCTTTTGTAGCTTGAAGCTTTTGGACCCCATTGACTATCATTGTATTGAAAATTCTTCATTTTCTTCTGTGTTCTGCAACAGAAAAACATATCATACAGGTTTGGAAAGACATGAGGGTGAGTAAATGATGTAAATACAACACATTATCAAAGTAAAATGAGTTTTGTGTTGACTTTCCCTCGTGTAAAGAGACTTTTTCGCACAGACCGCTGGCTCACACACGGCTCTAACCATAGGGCAGCTATTTGTCTTTTCCCATCATCTCCCAGTGGGAAGAG
>NW_015749014.1:0-456 GCF_001515625.1 Sinocyclocheilus rhinocerous
ATCACACAAGAACATACATTTACAAAAATAAGTCTGACTGTTCCAGCTACACAGTTAGGTTAA
Source organism: Sinocyclocheilus rhinocerous (assembly GCF_001515625.1). Taxonomy (NCBI): domain Eukaryota; kingdom Metazoa; phylum Chordata; class Actinopteri; order Cypriniformes; family Cyprinidae; genus Sinocyclocheilus; species Sinocyclocheilus rhinocerous. The sequence continues at coordinate 64 of NW_015749014.1, forward strand.
CAGCAAAGACAGAGAAACCAGAAAAATCTAAACAGCTAAAAGCAAAGTCCTCAAATTACTTTTATCTTGTTTGTCAAACTAATACATTTATCCACTGAAGGTGACTAAATACTTCTAAATCATCTAATCGTCTTTATCATGGTGACTGCACAATACTTAACTAAATGAAACTTACCGCTGTTGTAAAGACTCTTTGTAAAGACAAACGGCATTACGTATTTATAAGCCAAAAGGAAAACTCCTCGACCCTCTTTCCGAGAAAGGAAACGAACGGAAAAAAAAGGAAAGCAAATACTGATGTGAAGAATAAAGAAGAGGAGGCTAAAGATACCAAGCCAAAGTTCTTCTAAAAAATCTTTATATCAAAACCTAACGTTCTGGACGCCAACTAGA
>NW_015749015.1:0-456 GCF_001515625.1 Sinocyclocheilus rhinocerous
AAGCATGTGTGCAATATTCAGAAAACACATAACTGCACCTACAGTATACTCAGAGATTTAGACTGGCATCTGTTTAAACAGACTTCATACTGCCACCTTTCCTTAACTCTGCACCTGCTCATTTTATGAGAGCAAACCTACTCATCGTGTGCTTTTTTTTATGTCCGCTGGAAAAGATTATCTACATGTTGTAGTCTCTCAGTCAGATTATATCAATCCTATGCACAGCACACATTAACGCCTACTTTCAGATAAACTTTCAGACATTGTGAGAATAACATGTCTACTGGTAAGTGTTGCTCCAAGTATACTTGGATTGAACCCCTTACAAACACTTCTAACACTATGATACAGTATAGTGTGTCTGTGTCTTACTACATCAACAACATTATATCAGAGATTGGTCACAGTCACTATGTAAACCGATCAATAATGAATGAGATATTACTGCTGTTA
>NW_015749016.1:0-456 GCF_001515625.1 Sinocyclocheilus rhinocerous
GCAGAGACATGATGGCAAACATTTAAATGAACAGTCATCTGACTCGAGGCTTCTCTTAAGATGCCTTTACAGTTTAAATATGAAAAACATAAGTGTCTATATTGTTCTCATTGGCATATTTAACCTATTTCACCCACTACAAATTCAAAGTCACACAGGCTATGGTGAATTTTATTTTCATTTTATGTAAACTATGGTTTGTAAAGCTGCAGGTTTGCTCCATTGCAGGAAAGTGCAGAATTATTATTTATGTTGAATTTATTTTTAAAAAGGTTTGACCATCCCTTGAGTCTTTGAAGTAACAAGAAGTGCAGCATTGTTTGCAGTGCAAAGTTGTTGCACAGACTCAGGTGGAACGTGATAATTTCACAGCAATCATGAACTTTGAGACAAATATTTGCCCTGTAGTTGACAGGGCCTCATCTAGCGTTCCTCACACATTGTAATCACCTCCTT
>NW_015749017.1:0-456 GCF_001515625.1 Sinocyclocheilus rhinocerous
CGAGGCTGGGCGATCGAGCAGATGCATCAAAGGAAATTCCCCCCCACGCGCTGCGTGAGCAGACAGATAATGCTATTTACCTGAGTGATGCAGCTTGGCCTGCAACAAGACACAGATGTATGATGTCTGAGCGAAGCAGAGCACTCTGACCAACCGAGAGAATGTGTGTGTTTTCTGTGAGAAGGCATGTGGAGGTGTATTTTAATTTGTGACAGTTTGTTTACTCCGCGTGTGGTAATGCCTTTAACAAGGTCACACATTCAACATGTGGTGCTAATAAAGCACACAAATGCGTGAGGAGCACTGATTCCTACCTTAAAGTCACAGATGCATGTCACTGTGTCCCCGATTCGCAGACACTCGCCGTCAAACTTGCATGTGTTTGTGTCGCACAGAAAAAGATCAGTGTCCTGCTCTTCAAACCCTGTCATGAAATAAACACAAATATAGGTTATA
>NW_015749018.1:0-456 GCF_001515625.1 Sinocyclocheilus rhinocerous
AATAAATTACAGTTTAACAGATATTAATATTTACTGTATTTTTGATCGAATATGTGTAGATCTAGTATGCAAATTGGGATGTGAAAAATTAGGTTCATCTCTTTGAGACGGTCTATTGTTGTGTGTATTCCATTAAAGATTTTTGTTTTAATTATCTTGCAGTCCAACTAATGATCATGTTTTTAACTTAGTTTGTAATTGTGCAGCAACAACAACAAACATGTATTTATAAAGCACATTTAAACACAATATAAATCGATCCAAAGTGCTGTACAGTGTACAAACTAATTACTACATATATGAAAAAACAAGGACAGATCATGTGATCATCTGAGGCGCGCCATTAGATGTGTGCCAGCTATTGTTAACTGTCAGTTTATATTACACATGCAAAAACATAAAAATAAAACAATAAATCTGTTATATACTAAAGTGAGGAATCATTTACAGAACCAT
>NW_015749019.1:0-456 GCF_001515625.1 Sinocyclocheilus rhinocerous
ACACACCGACACACTGTGTCACCACAGTACCTGAGTTCTGAGAAGAGAGGCTTGGCTTCAGTGAAAGTCTTCATTTCACAAGGATCAGGATGTCTTGATAACCTCTGGAAAACTCTGTCTGCATTCCTGCACAATCCATTGTGAGACACACACACACAGTTAATACTCGCACACAAAAGTCTTTAGAAAGAACAGATTTTATCTGTGTTATGGATTTGCATGGATCTGATGTCAGAGTATCATGTGCAGTCACTGTTATTAATATTTAAAAACTTAAAAAGAAACTTAAAACATTTCTTACAGTGACAAAATTAGTATTATCTAGTTGTTGTTGAGATGTACTTTTTAAACTGATAAGAATTTCAGATGTCAGAATTGATAAAATAGATATTTTCAGAGTAGTTTCAGATATTTCCTGTGTGTGTATGAGTGTGTGTGAGAGTGTGTTGGAGTGTG
>NW_015749020.1:0-456 GCF_001515625.1 Sinocyclocheilus rhinocerous
ACATGGACCAAACATTGGGCTAAATAATGTATGAATAGTATCCATAGTGTCCAACAATGATTTGTCCAATATTGTCCAAAATGTGAAAGTTTGTCTGGATGCATGGCCTTCACATTAACAAATAAATAGGAAATGTTTTCTACCATATTTATTCAAACTACGGAAGTTAGGTTACTTGCATTTTCAGTATTTGCCTTTGAAAATTGTTTTTACCCTGCTATCAGAGCAGACCTGCAACATATTTATTTATCTGCTGTTTTGTCCGTATGTGTATATGGAGTTATATGCCTTTACTAGTTTTACCCCTATTTATGATATTAAAGTCCTGCTGAAATAGCCGTTCCCATGCACTTGTGAAATGTTTACGCTTCATTTAATTAAGGTGACATGTAAGTCATGTGTCTGTCTATGACATTATGAAGTCATTGACAATATAAAATTTCAGTTTATTCTTAT
>NW_015749021.1:0-456 GCF_001515625.1 Sinocyclocheilus rhinocerous
ACATTGCCACAGATATGATTGTAAAATGTGGTTTGAGTTTACTGTGATTGTGTGGAAAGATTTTATGTTTTATTTGATCTCATTTCCATATTTTCTTCCATCGTTAAAGGGTCAGTGCTCTTGTTCTGGCACAAAGATTATGTGTATGTAAGCCAAAAGCTTTTTGGCAGTACTGCATTTGTGTGACCGTGTCAGAAAATTATAATAATAAAAAAAATAATAATATTACATGATGGCACCAGCTTCTCACAAATAAGAAAACACTTAAACAGTATGTAAATATATGAGTCTTTGCACAGTATTTTCCTGTTGTATTATGTGATCTTACAGAAAAAAATGAATGAAAAATATAAATGCTTTACAATTCTTTGTCTCATTAACTATTTGCACTTATTTAAAAAAGTTTGTGTCCTGTGGCAAAAGATCCTTTCTCATGGTTTGGCTAAAAAGCCAAGA
>NW_015749022.1:0-456 GCF_001515625.1 Sinocyclocheilus rhinocerous
GCCAGCTGTCGAGTCTGTGACAGCCAAACTGGAAGCTCTTTGAAGTGTGAAACGCCGGAGCTGAGCTGCATTCAATTATGTGTAAAATGCCCTACACACACACATATATATAACAATAACATCCAGTTTCCAGAGTGCTGCGTTCATTGAAAGATGGGCGTCAAAATCAGACATGTATACATCACAATTACTCGTAATTAGGCGAATTAAACTATTATGGATGCATTATGTTATGAACAAAGCACTAACCGGTGCACATATGCAGTCCTAAAATCTGAGAACAGTAGTGAACATGCTTCTATTTTGTATGCCTTTCTAATTTAATACAAAAAAGTACACCACTGTTCAAAAGGCTTTTTTTTTTCTTGAAATAAATGAACACTTTCATTTAGTAAGGATGCATTAAATTGGTCAAAAGTGACAGTAAAGACATTTACATTGTTACAAAAGATTTCT
>NW_015749023.1:0-456 GCF_001515625.1 Sinocyclocheilus rhinocerous
TCATATATTTCATTAGAGTCTATTAACTGCAAAACATTACCATAAGCAAATGTACATTCTGAAGATATGCTGAATGCTCTTGATCTGCGATTCTCAGAGCTCAAACTCACCTTTCACCCCTACAGCGATCAGGCAGGCGAGAAGAACAAAAGCTGCAATAGTCTTCATTGTCTTCTTGCTCTCGTTGAACTGTGCTTGTGTTATGTCTGGGTCAGTGAGATTATGACTGAAGGACTTCAGGAGTTCATTTAAATACTGTAGGATCAGGGTTTCCCCTCAGTTTTAGTTCTCTTTTTAGGTTTCAGTACTCCAGCTTCCTCCCTTTTTTCTCTTTTTATTGCGATTTCTCCGAAGCACTTTCCTTAACCCTCATGGAGAGAAGCCTTGACTTAGGGCACCCTGTTTGTAACTTTCCATGAATGAGGAAGGATATATTGCTTAATTAGACTGGAATAT
>NW_015749024.1:0-456 GCF_001515625.1 Sinocyclocheilus rhinocerous
ACCGGCTGGCAGGTCAGGACCGATGACCCGAAGAGGTAATAGCCGGGATTGCAGTCGTAGGACACCACGGTTCCGAAAGTGAAGTTCCCGTACTCAATTTTGCTCTTCCTGATTGAGTTGGCTGGTATACCGGGATCCGTGCAGTTGACAACTGAAGAAAGCAAACAGATGGCCAAAAAAATAAAAAAATAAAAATCAGTGTCATTGTATAATAAGTGTTAAAATGTTCTCAGTAATTCTTTATTTCATAAATCAAATACAAAATAGACTATTATAATCTAAACATTGATGGAGATGCATCTGATAATATTTTGCTTATATAATTATTTATTTAACAATATTATATAAAATTAAATAAAAAACAAATAATTGTATAAACATCATATAAAAATTATAAAAAAATATATAAATGTTTTTTTATGATCTATACACACACACACTATATATATATATATA
>NW_015749025.1:0-456 GCF_001515625.1 Sinocyclocheilus rhinocerous
ACTAATCATAATTGTCTGCCAACATTCATGTTTTGAGTCAGATCGGCCCGGTCAGTGACTCCTCCTCTTGGTGGTTTGAGGCAGTGGAAGGTTTAATGAATTGTTCAAATGGTCTTGTAAAATTTACACACAGGCTTGTCCAGCTGCCCACTGAACGAGCCTCAGGGTGGATGTATGTAGAATTTTAAAGGACATTTTTTTCATGTTGTTACAAAAAACCCTAACTGCGCCTGTCATAAATGCAGTGCTTGTTTCAGAACAGCTGGAAAGCCAACTTCTGCCCACCAGGGCCATTGTCGGTGGTTACAGTCAGGACCTAAGTGTGTTTTTGGTGTGGTCCACCCTTATTATTTTATCCCAGAGTTTTGCTGCCTACCCAGCAAGGGTCCAGAACATATTCTTTTGTGCACAATAATGGGAAAGGAGCTCATAATTTATGAAGCACTATTTTATGAT
>NW_015749026.1:0-456 GCF_001515625.1 Sinocyclocheilus rhinocerous
TTAAAAAAAAATTCTCACTACTGTAGTGTACAACAAAATTCATACTTCATCAAAGATCACAATGCGAAACATGGAAATATAATTAAAACTAGAAATATATATATATATATCCTAATGGGAATTACATATTTAATTTCATTTGTTTATTTAATTTTTTTAAAATATTTATTGCGAGGTGAAATATAACCTGGAAAAGAGATTCAGTCATGTATTTTAGTCGTCTTGTCACGTTAATAAAAACGTTCCTTCATTTTTTTCCCTTTCACTTTGTCCATCACAAGCACACCGTGACATCAAACATCACATCTCTGTAAAGGATGATATAGAAAGTATAATAATCACCCGTCACATTGAGACGTTCCTGTCGTGACCAGAAGAGGCCGCTGTCGTCTCTCGCGCTGCACTATAACAACAAACCAACCGCTTTTGTTGTTCCTATTGAGAATAAAAGACGGA
>NW_015749027.1:0-456 GCF_001515625.1 Sinocyclocheilus rhinocerous
CGTTAAAATAGGGCCCATTGACTTAAATGCATTGAGCAGCATTAATCATATATATATGAAAGGGCGTTAAAGGTGCTAGTTTATTCAAAGTGCTTCTGGACTGTGTGATGAGATGACATTTGATTCTTACTTTTGGACTGGATTATGATCACATGTCCACCAACACGCACAGGTCTGTGATTGTTTACTCTCTCACGTGTTGTTCTGATGAGGCAGTGTAGGTTCAAAGAGCTTCTCGGCTAGTTTACTTCCTGCTAAATAAACGCAGAGAAAGGGAGACTGCAACTTGAGCACTGCCACCCACTGCTTCTAATATTGATACAATAAGCCACTCTGTGTGTGCGTGAGGGTCAGTCAAGGCCACCCTGAAGTCATGCCTGGTTCTGTGGGTCCAGAGACCCCTCACATGCAGCAGGTTTCCTCTCAGGACGAGAGCCTTTAAGTCCAGAAGAATCC
>NW_015749028.1:0-456 GCF_001515625.1 Sinocyclocheilus rhinocerous
TATTCTATTCTATTCTATTCTATTCTTAGATACCATAGCACTGAATGATTAAATTGTTTCAGTTATAAAATGAACCAAAACATGGAGATCCTCATAACTATGATTTTGTCTAGCTTGTGGATTTAGTCTAAATCTCTTTCAAATCTCTTTCTCTCTGATCTGCTGTAGATATTCTGGGCTTTGGGTACAGTATTTGAAGTGCTCCTGGCTATTTTGGTGATGCCAACTTTGGGCTGGCGCTGGCTGCTGGCCTTCTCCACCATTCCACTCTTCATTTTTGCTTTTCTTTGCTTTGTAAGTGTGAAGTTCTAAAATATCACTTTTGTTCTTTCTCTTAGAGCTAGATATGAATAGACCAAACTAGTTTTTTGTGGTGTGAGCAATATATCGTCTGAACAATAGACTAAGCATAATGTCAAATGCACATCAACAGTGGCTGCCGGAGAGCGCTCGTTA
>NW_015749029.1:0-456 GCF_001515625.1 Sinocyclocheilus rhinocerous
TTTTTTTTTGGTTTAATAAAAGCAATAAACCACTCCAGGACATGCATTACAGTGATTTCACTATGCTTTACATTGTGCCTACATTCCTCTAGTTCAAAAGCTTGAGTGGCTTTATTAAAATGCTGATACAACATGGTAGTTGTGATTATCCATTATAAAAGTTGTTTAATGATTTTGTTATTCCGTGCTAGGTGACCTGCTTTCTGTATCAACCATCAGTCATTTTCAGTGTATTCACTGATCTGTAACTGATCTAAATCATGTACTGCTTTGTACTGATTATATAATCAATATGCTTTTATGAAACAACACCACTGAAGAACCAGCTGTGAGTGTTACTGGTCAGCAGCAGGGTCTGAACTTTAATACCTTTAAGACAATGAAGCAAAAGGTCGTGATTACCTCTGTCACACCTGGAAAAACAAGAGCTGAACCCTTCACACAGATGACTCACCT
>NW_015749030.1:0-456 GCF_001515625.1 Sinocyclocheilus rhinocerous
ATATCGCAAAGAAATAGACTTCATTTTCTTTAAGCAAAATATTTTTCTCTTCATTTATTTATTTATTAATTAAATAAATCATATTTATTAATCAGTTAACTAATTAATTCATTATGTTTCTGGGGTGAAACGTGACCGGGATGCTTCCTTGTGATCTTCAGGACACCCAGAAATCAAATATAGCTCATGATCAAACACATTTTACAGGCGTGACATAATGACACAGGTGTGTTATAGGGCTGTCAAAAACATTAGAATTTACAACATTCGTCGAATTTAAAATAAGAATCCACATGCGAATGCAAAAACTTTGCACAAAGAGAGCGGCATGTTTAGGAAGCCGTGTAAAATTAATGCAAGTTCAACTTTAAAAAAAACATGTCTGGAGACTTTATGGTGGTTTTTCTGCATCCACTGCATCTCATGTTTTTAAATGAAGAAAGCACTCTTTGTGAT
>NW_015749031.1:0-456 GCF_001515625.1 Sinocyclocheilus rhinocerous
CCTGCACATGGAATTATGGGCCTTTCAGAGTGCTATAAATTGCTGGAAGCTTCCAAGTTTTACCAGCACCTGAAGGCTGGTGTCTAAAGCTTATCCAGTGAAACAGACACAAAGCCAGAAGTGTAACTAATCGGTTTCAAAAGTGTGAAGTCTACTCATATTATGCCAACACTGCTCCTGCAGATGATTTAGAGTCACATTTTCCACACTGTCACGTCACAGTATGCAAATACACAATTATTGTGCCACTGCCATTCATACTTAAATAATACAGGTTAAATACAATGCTGATTTATACTGGGGCTGGGAGATATAGCTAAAAACCGTTCAAAAGTTTGTGGTCATCACAGTTTTTTTTTTTGGAAGGAAATTAAAATGTATTGTTTAGCAAGGATGCATTAAATTGATCAAAAGTCAAGTCAAGTCAAGTCACCTTTATTTATATAGCTCTTTTAA
>NW_015749032.1:0-456 GCF_001515625.1 Sinocyclocheilus rhinocerous
AGTTTCCCAGCCCCGCCCCTCTCCGCCCACCCTATTACAATGCTAATGAAGCGTTTACTGACTTCGCGTGTATGGCTGTGGCGACATGTATGTGTACGTTTGACAATGAACTCTGCGAGACAAGGGTTATAATCTCCATCAAAACATAACACAATACACTATTTATAATAAAAAGAAAAAAACAGTAAAAAAAATTTTCCCCTTGCATTTATAATACAACTACCACAAGTCATAAAAAGTCAAATAATCACAAAGAAATGCTGTTGAATCAATGATGAGAGACACCGAGAGGCCCCGGTATCCCACACCACCTTATTTACATATTTAGATTCACTTCATACTCATTTACATTATGCAAATGAAGCATTCAACTCCATTAGCTCTGCTTTAACACAAAGCAGGAGACTTATGATGGCTTTATAGTTTCATGGGGACATTTATGAGCTAAAATTAAAT
>NW_015749033.1:0-456 GCF_001515625.1 Sinocyclocheilus rhinocerous
GTTCAGATTTGAGGATGTTTCTCCCAATGCTCCCAAAATGCATTCTGGTAATTTTACCGTGATTAAGGGGGCTGTAGGGCTCTTATTTACCCCGGCTGAGTGGTTGAGATCTTTATATTGTGCTGCAGCTGATGCGGTTCTTCATGCTCTCCACAGCAGTTTGACCAGCGTCTGCTGCCACCTGCTGCTCACTGCATCCGTCTGCTCTCAAGCATCTCACTCTTCCATCAGCAGTCGTCCGTGTTTTTGGAGCAGGAATGATTGTGGTTGTTCTCAAAGCCTACTTCTACAAGAAAATAAGAATAAAATCAAGTGCTAGAGCCGTGACAGCATCACAGCAAAATATGGCAGCGCCTGATTATATGATTATACTGGCATAAGAGGATTGTTCGGGGTGTGTGATCTCACACATTCACTCACTGTCACACACTCACTCTCACACACACACACACACAC
>NW_015749034.1:0-456 GCF_001515625.1 Sinocyclocheilus rhinocerous
CACTATAGTGATAATGATGTCACTGATGATGTAAAGAGACAATCTCCACAATCTCTTTACACTTCTTTTCACTTTAAATATCTTTTCACTTTAAATACTCCTCTGTGGGATGCTGTTACATATCTAGAAATCATATTATTAAACCGAGTCACTGTCTGGTTCCTTCTCACAAGAGAGAGTCACGCATAACGTGGTGTCCTTTTCTAGCAAGCAGCAAGTGATCAAGGGCTCACGTCACACTCCACATGGCCAAAGACAGAGATCAGCCAGGCCTGACAGAAGGTTGGGGGAGTGACGGCTGCATCGCTCCAGACTATGAGCTCATGGAGCGTCTCCGAGAAAAGTGGCCTACAAACTAAAAAAAAGTGTGGGGTGTATTTTATGTATATAAGAGTTTCTTTTTTTTCGGGGGTATACATTTTATTATGATTTTTTTTTTAAATAATCTTTTTGATA
>NW_015749035.1:0-450 GCF_001515625.1 Sinocyclocheilus rhinocerous
CACACACACACACACACACACACACACACACACACACACTCATCTGAACTCCAGACACCAGCCAAACACTCACTCACTCACACACACACACACACACTCTTGAGGAGCTGCAGTAAATGCATTGTGGCTCAAGGCTTTATTGCGTCTCTAATTTTAGCGCTCATGTCCTCGTTTCTCATTCAGAGACGCAGAAACTGAACTGAAGATCCGTCAGAGTTTTGATTATGATGAGACTCGTTCTTACAGTTAGCACTAATTAATCAATCATCTCTCTGAGTTAATTGTATTATCCAGCGCTGCTGATAACTGTAGTGCGTACTGTACATACTCCTGCTGACGGATCACACGCATCAATAATGTCTCTGATATTTAATAAGGATCTTACAGTAAATCAGTGCAGTCTCTTTGTTTAAACAGTCATCTGTTTTTATGTATTTACTATAAAACTTA
>NW_015749036.1:0-456 GCF_001515625.1 Sinocyclocheilus rhinocerous
ATAGTAAAAGTTGGGAATGCATTGACTTTGTAGAATGATTGCAGACGTTCATGTCAGATTAATTGTTTGTGTTGTGATGGTGGAGGTATATTGAGAAACTTCGACAGAACTACATAATGCATCTCTCAAACGATTTTAAAGATAACATCAAATCAAAAAGCACTGATTTGCTGATCTTTTCCCACTTTTTATGATCCAATCAATACCAAGTGGATAAAATCCAGCTTTTTTCCCCCCTCACTGAATATCCTGTTTTACTCGTAAACAAAGTGGGGCCCAAAAGAATGGATATAAACAAAGTTTTAGGATTTAAATTTTTTATTTATTTATTTATTTATTTTTAAAATTCAAAATTAAAATTTATAAATTGAAAATTCAGCTTTGCATCCCAGGCATAAATTACATTTTACTATATATTCACATAGAAAAAAGCTATTTTAAATTGTAATAATATTT
>NW_015749037.1:0-456 GCF_001515625.1 Sinocyclocheilus rhinocerous
TTTTTTCCAGCTGAATTTATTTCAGGTCACTATATCAGGGCAAGAACTGAAACATCACAATGGCTAGCTGTGTTTAACTGTGTGAAGAACTGAGAAACTCTCAAAGTTAAAGCAGCTTTCATTTCGTGGCTTTTCTAAACATGTTCGCTTCACTCGTAGTGTTTGCCACTGGCCCGATTCACCTTCTTGTTATGACAAATCTCACTGAAAGATCAACAGCTTCGCTGAAGTCTTAAAATGATCTAATGCTAAATAACACAAGAAACATAAATATAGAACTTATAGAACATATAAACCTATAGTGTGTGTGTGGAGAGATGAACTAAACAGAGAAAATACCTCCAGTAATCATAACAGACATCATCCAGCAGATTCACTGCAGTCAGCAGAAGAGAGTGTGTGTGAGTGTGAGTGTGTGTGTGTGTGAGTGTGTGTCTGAGTGTAAGTGTGTGTGAG
>NW_015749038.1:0-456 GCF_001515625.1 Sinocyclocheilus rhinocerous
TAAAGGCAAAACATTACCGAAATTTGTTAAATTGTGACGTGATTTAAAATGATGCGCGATGGGGAAATGAAATATATTCCATAAAACTATATTATATAGGTTATACATGAACAGGAAACATTAAAAAAACATAAAAAATAATACTGTTAATATCAAAAAGATATAATCTAAAAGCATCTCTCTCTTCTGAGGTGTGGTCTGTTTGTACGATACAAGGAAACAGATCTGACAAAAGGAGTTCACAGCAAGACCCACAGAACTTTATTTATGCTAGCAGTGGTCCATAACAATTATTGATAATTGAGATAATAGTATTTGTTAAAGTCAACATTTACAGACAGTTTAAATGTTTCGGTATTTTGCCAAATGTATCGGCACGCAAAGTTTCTGTTCTTCTATGACAGAGGTTTGCTCGATAAAAGCTTTTTGCAAGTGTTATCTGAATCAGTGGCATGC
>NW_015749039.1:0-456 GCF_001515625.1 Sinocyclocheilus rhinocerous
TACACTCAGCTCGATTAAAATGGCTTATTTGCAAATCTATTTCTTATTCGTGTCAATTCCACTTCATTCATCATGTTGTGCCAGCAGGAAATGTCCACGGGACTGCCGGGTGTTGCTGGAGCCCTTCCAGCTCAGCGTGAAATTCTCTTTGTAATTACTATTCCCTCTGTTGTGAGCCGTTACATTGATCCTACTTCCGGCTGGCAGAGAGCAGACTAATGGATGTCTACCTCCACATTAGAAATTAGCCAAGTTCCTGTGACTACTGTCTGCTGCATATAGTCAATAACTTTTTCAGCCTGTGTTCTGTTAACGTGTCTGTGTTTATTTGTATTTTAGCTGTTCTTATTGCAAGTGATAGTCGGCAGAGGATGCAAAATGAAGGTGCAAACAGGAAGTCTGCAGCGAGACATGATAGCATCACATTATGAATTGTATACTGACATGTTTCATAAA
>NW_015749040.1:0-456 GCF_001515625.1 Sinocyclocheilus rhinocerous
GGAACATACGCCACGGCAACGCAGAACAGTTCCGAGGCCATTTTAGCCATCTGGCTATCGAGAGGAGTGTCAGATTGTTGTTGCCGCTGCTATGGCAATTGGATTCAGTCAAACGTACGTAAGGCTAATGCTTAACACTTCGGACCAGCTTGCCATATGGCTCCGACCCGATATTTATTACCCACGTACAGATGTTTCAAAAGCCTGAAGACACAAGGTTAAGATGGAATTAAGATTGCTCAGTGGATTTTCGTAATGTTGTTATCAAACACTGATGTCAGCCATTAATGTGTCATTTCACAATACTGGTTTTGATTAGAGACGCCAGGAGAGGAAGTTCAGCTGTAGTCTTACAGAGCCTTTAAGTTCAGGCTACCCCTGTGCACCAGTATAAATGGCCTCCAAAAATGGTTTATTTATTCTTTTATGATTGGCTGAACTGATTCCCAGCATTCA
>NW_015749041.1:0-456 GCF_001515625.1 Sinocyclocheilus rhinocerous
ATTTTTTCCCTGTTCATCCTAATGAACTCCCCTTTGTATTTGTAAATATGAGTGACGTATTATATTTTTCTGAAGCACTGTGATAGAGCTGTGCAAGGAAGAGACCAGCACAACTCTTGTATGCCTTTAGAAGACTTTGAAAATAGAACACCATTCATATGGACTACTGTTATGATGCCTTTATGGTGCTTTTTGTGATGTCTGGAGATCATTGTACGGAAAAGAGCAGCATCCACATTCTGCTGAACATCTTCCTTTTTGTTCGACAAAAGAAAGAAATGGTTTAGAAAAACATGAGTGTGAGTAAGCGACCACCAAATGTTTCAACTCTGTGTGTGTGTTTTTGTGTTTGTACTTACATTTCTGAAGTCCAGTGTTCATCTGCGAGTGGGGGTGGAGCTGAAGGGAGAGATCACCTGGCCCTGGCAGACAGGCCAGCATCTCATACACACACAC
>NW_015749042.1:0-456 GCF_001515625.1 Sinocyclocheilus rhinocerous
TCACTGCAGAGGATCCATTAGTGAGCAAGTGATATAATGCTACATTTCTCCAAATCTGTTCCAATGAAACAAACTCATCCACATCTTGGATGACCTGAGGGTGAGTAAATTTTCATTTTAGGCGAACTCCTTTAAGGCTGGAGAAGAGCTGCGGAAATATGCAGAAAGTATTTTTATAGTTTTATTGCAGTATCAAGTCAACTTCTGGGCCGAAACATACTCTACACAAGTACGTGAATGCATACGCTTCTGGCGACGCAAGCTTGATTTCATACGTCTTAGTAATTGTTGCATTCTCATGCATCACCATAAGGGGCGCTATAGTGGGCATTAGTGCAAATTGATGACTTCTACAGTCAGTTTCTCATGTTAAGGAAACTCTATCGCCCCCTTAAGGTTTGATATCGCAAAAGTAACATAAATGTGCATGTACAACAGGACGAGGCACATGCAAAA
>NW_015749043.1:0-456 GCF_001515625.1 Sinocyclocheilus rhinocerous
ATTTCTGATTATTATCAATGTTGAAAACAGTTGTGCTGCTTAATTTTTGAGTGGAAACTGATAGACATTTTTAAAGGATTCTTTGATGAATTTCTTTGAACAGCATTTATTTGAAACAGAAATCTTTTAAACAGAAATTTCTTTACTTTTGATCTATTTAATAAGTATTAATTTCTTTAAAAGAAAAAAATCGTTCTTTCCCGATTCGTTCTTTTTGTTTATAATTTATGCGACTTCATGTTAAAATGTAGTAGTAGATGTCATAATTAGCATTAACCTAGATTCTGTACAAGCATTAACTAACAATAATTAAAATCATTAAAAAAATTAAATAAATCAGAAATCTTTAAATTTAATATATTCTCAAAAATGTTGTTTAGTCTTTACAATACACTTTTATTTTAATACCCAAACTTTCTCAATTAAGTAAAATTAAAAAAAAAACTTTTTAAAAGT
>NW_015749044.1:0-456 GCF_001515625.1 Sinocyclocheilus rhinocerous
AGAAGTATTTTTAATGCACATATCCGATCATTAAATGAGATAGTACTGTATGTTACATGCTTAGTGTGAGAGTCAAATGTTATTTTGGCTTGCAAAGTACACAGATGCTACCGATCACATGCATGCTTTGATGTGATGAGTGTTCTTGTTATTGTTGCAAATTAAAGAAGCCTATTATCAATATGGATTTAGGTCATCAGAAGAAAGGAGTGACTACAGACAGCAGTATTTGGACATAAGAAGTCAATTTCCTTTACACTCACTCACCTATATTTACAGATGGTTCGAAGGTGGAAAATGGTGTAACTGCAGCAATGGTGACTGGACGGCAACATTATGGAATTCGTATTTCAAAAGAGTGTTGTTTTCACAGCTGAAGCACGTGCTTTGCTATTAGCTTTGGAATATATTGAAAATGCACAACAAAAGGATTCTATCATTTTTACGGACTCTAAA
>NW_015749045.1:0-456 GCF_001515625.1 Sinocyclocheilus rhinocerous
AGACAGATAGATGGACAGATGGACTGACAGACAGATGGATAGACATATAGATGGACAGATGGAAAGACAGACAGACAGACACAGACAGACAGATGTCGGCTGATATCTGATGCTGAACTGCAGCAGTTTGAGAATTGGACAGTCAAAGCTGCTGTAAAGGTTACTCAGCCGTCACAGCCATAAAGGAAATAACAGGCACATCCTCGGGCGACCGGTTAACACTCACACGACAAAACAAATAAAGCCAGCGGCCACTGCACCGACCTTCAGATAGAGAGAGGAGAAACACACACACACAAACACACTGCTGCTACAACCCATTAATACACACTAAACGAGCCGTTGCCTGTATATTGATTTATCGTTCTGTCATTTATTCATCTATCTGTCTGTCCATCTGTCCATCTATCTGTATGTCCGTCTGTCTGTCCGTCTGTCTCTCTGTCTGTCTGTCCA
>NW_015749046.1:0-453 GCF_001515625.1 Sinocyclocheilus rhinocerous
ATAATTTAATTGCACAATATAACTGTAATCCATCACAGTTACTGAGAAGAAATGTGTAATTAAATCACAGTTACTTATGAAAATGTTAACGATTGTTACATCTGAATATTTTCACACACACACAATCTTTTTTTGCTATCTTAGTAAGGACATTGCATAGACTTCCATTGATTTTATATCAGATTAATGATATTTTCTATCCCCTACGCCTAAACCCCTCACAGAAACATTTGCAGAACACTAGATTTAATTAAAAACATCTTTTGGCTGATTTATAATCACTGATCTATGTATAATATACTATTATAGATCAGTGTTTATAATCCTTTTTAACTAGTGAGGACCAGTCAAATGTCCTCATTAATGGGTTGTCATGATCTTTCACTATATAAGTGAGGATATTTGGTACTCACGTCACAGTGCACACACACACACACACACACACACACACAC
>NW_015749047.1:0-456 GCF_001515625.1 Sinocyclocheilus rhinocerous
CTTCACTGAGAAAGAAAAACTGAACTGAGCCATGATCACATTTTTTTTCTTTTCTCACACTCCCTCTTGAATGCTGTTATTCGGTTCTTGATATAAAACTTCACTGCTTCCCAGGTTCTATGCTTAAGCAATACCGGCGCTGACCTGATGCAGTCTTCACACTGCCTTTTCCCCGGTACCCTGCCAGATGTGATGCAATCCAAAAGTTTGTTCTCGACTGCTTTCACCTCCTCTTCTGTCCATTTTCTTTTTGGGCATCTTGACACACCTAAAAATGAAAATAATTTTAACTCAACTTTCAAGAGAGACAATCTTTCGCCTTACTTTAAAAAGCTGAGAGTAGAGTACACTACAGAGGTAATGTACACTAGGACATCTGCATTCAATACCAAGTAGAGGAGTACCAGACCATTACTATTGAGACCTACGATATCTTAATTTTTAGTACATCTGCAA
>NW_015749048.1:0-456 GCF_001515625.1 Sinocyclocheilus rhinocerous
GTGGGCTTGGGCAGAGGAGTTGAGGTGGTCCGCAGGGGCGATGAGAACTGAGGGGAGGCTGAAACTGGCAATAGATGGGTTTCCCTCTCCTGGCACTGGCTCAGATGGATAGACTCGTTCTCCAGGGGCCTGTGGAACAAAAGAGATTTCATTTCTGCTGTCACTCCACTATAATTAGCTGTCATAGTGTGATGTTTTCATGATCACAGTTGAGCTCCCCCGTACCGCACAGCATGTCATACCAGCAGTGATAAACGCACGTTTTTTCCATACTAATCAATGTTAAGAAAATTACAGCTTTCAGCTGTATGTCAGAAAAAAGAAGGGAATTAAATTTGTGCAAAATGTGTGAGAACAAAATGTGAGAGTATTTTAAAGCATTATATTATAGACGTCAAGCTGTATAGACAATATTATGTGTGAATTTAATGCTTAGTTTGAGTACATTGTGTTCTA
>NW_015749049.1:0-456 GCF_001515625.1 Sinocyclocheilus rhinocerous
AGTACAGTCATTGGTTTCTCATTGTTTTATTTTTTTCAGTAGGTTGCTTAGGAAGGAATTTTATAAGTTCATAAGGAAAATGTTAGCGCAGGTTACATCGCGCTGCTGCTGTCACTGATAATTTTGACAATAACAATAACTTTAATAATCATATTCAAATAATTGTATAATTAGTAATAATAATAGAGTATGATTATTATTATTATTATTATTATAGTTGTAAGCTAATAGGTCCTGATAGCCTAATAGCCTAGTTGAATTAGCTAACCCTTCCAAGTTTGCTGCGTTGATATTTTGTATGGGGTTTTTTAAATAAATAAATATATGTACATACCTGGAGCAATATGCATATTATTCTAAGAGAGTTGCCTTTTACTGTTTCAGCTCTGCCGCTGTATAGCTAGACGAATTACCTTGCAAATTAGACATTTTAAACTAAATGTAATTATATTGCTG
>NW_015749050.1:0-456 GCF_001515625.1 Sinocyclocheilus rhinocerous
TCCGCGAGCGCGATTCGAGATGGAGTGAAACACGGACAAATGGGTTTCATTCATTCGTGCATAACCACTCATACTCCACTCCATAGTTTTATTGACAAAGAAATATACAGTATATATCCCTTTAAAAAGATAACAGCTTTTTACTTGCAAAATAGTGTCATGTTCATTGTCCAAACTCCAAAGCATTTTGCAGCCATTCTTGTGTAAGACAACCATTTCTGTGATTAAAACATGGATGCATATGCAGTTTAGTATTACACCAGGGTATCTGCAGGATTTTTAAAATCAAATTGAAGACTTTTTAAGACCTGCACAAGTAAAATGAATACCTAATGAGCAGGGTAGGGCAACGTCTATGGTAACAAATAAACTGTAAAATGACTGTAAAAAGCATGATTTTCAATTCAGATACAGGTTTAAACAAAAACAAAAGGATTTATAAAATTACAAACATCA
>NW_015749051.1:0-455 GCF_001515625.1 Sinocyclocheilus rhinocerous
CAGAAGATGAGATGGTTTCTCATTGACATGGTAGAGTGGGAATGGGTCAAATCCACCAATAAAATCAACTGAAAACCAAACAAAAAATGAAATTAAAGAATGAAAGAAATGAAACAGGATAATGAGCCATGAAGAGAACAAATGAAACATGAAATGATAATCACTAGATGTAAAAACCACTAACAGACATAATGCATGACAGAAATATGAATAATGTGAACACTGAAATATCGACTATGACACTTTACATTACACAAATCAGACATAATTATTAACAATGAACAGTGTCTACATGTGAGGTGTGATATAATATAGCACATAGACAAATTCCTCTCAGTTTGACTGAAGTTCAAGTACATGAACAAGTTTTTTTCTCTGTATCTGTACAAAGGTCTATTCGATTTTATTTTACTCTCTCTGTGTCTCACGCACACACACACACACACACACACACA
>NW_015749052.1:0-456 GCF_001515625.1 Sinocyclocheilus rhinocerous
CCAGTTTTGAGACACTTGAGCATTTAAAATGGCAAATTACATTACTGCAACCAGAATCTTATTGTGCAATGGTGTGGCTGCTAATATTATTATAGTTATCGTTCATGGTCTGAATGGGTGAAAAATTTCCCGTTTCAGCTTATTTACAAAATATACTTGGTCCTCTTTTATTTGAGGCACCACACATAAACATTATATGATAAAATGATACATCAGTATATAATAAATAACATTAACTGTGCTCCACAGGTTGACAGCACTCTATGGTTTGGAGGAGGTCTGTGCCATCAAACCAGGAGAAACCTTACTGGTGAATGCAGCCGCAGGGGCTGTTGGTTCTGTAGCGGGTCAAATTGCCAAACTAAAAGGCTGCAAGGTTGTGGGTTCAGCAGGAGGTGATGACAAGGTGGCATACCTAAAAGAGCTGGGCTTTGACCAGGCCTTCAACTACAAGAC
>NW_015749053.1:0-456 GCF_001515625.1 Sinocyclocheilus rhinocerous
TTGGTTTCTGCAGAATGACCATTATCCAAGGGAATGGAAGAAGACAAAGAAGACTGCATGCTTGGTGGTACTTGTTCTTCAGGTGAGACCAGAATTTCTTCTCCTTTCTTGTCAGCCAGTGTGTTGTTTGTTTCTTGTGTCTTAAGGAGACTTCTGCGATTCCTCCTAAGAATTTGTCCATTCTCTGTTCTGACAACATATGATCTTGGATTTACTTCTTCCAAAACAACAGCCTTCTTGTCCCAGCAGTTTGCATCTTCCACTCTCACAATGTCATTCTTTGATAACACTTTCAGCATTTTTGTTTGTTTGTCATAGTTTGTCTTTTGTCTCTTTTGGAGAGCTTTCTGTTTCTGCCTTACAGTTACACTGCCCATGTTGTCTCGTTTTGTGTTCATTCTGAAAGGAAGCGTTGTTCTTATCTTACGATTCATTAAGAGCTCTGCAGGAGATGCA
>NW_015749054.1:0-456 GCF_001515625.1 Sinocyclocheilus rhinocerous
AAATAATGACAAACGGATAAATCTTTATAAATCAAGCCCTGAGTTGAGTTCAGCTCACTCCCTAATTGATCAATGGCTGCAGTCAAAGTGGTGAGCTCGTCCTTGGGCCTGCTGGGATTATAAATGGCCACCAACTAATGAGGGAACCCAAAGAACAAACCAGAATGACAACACCCCTTTTAGCCGCCTTTTCTTTTTACTCTTTTCACACCTTTAGTTCATTTGATTTTATTTCCAATGTTATTTCAAATGCAGGTACTAAACGGCTTAAATGTTTGTGTTGTTGATTTGTGTGATGCACACAAAGATTTCCCTGCTGAAAACAAGCTGCATGTTTCATTGAACTTCGAGAGCTGGATAAATCGGACTGAAAAGCTCAATGGCTGAAATCAGGCATAATGACAACAGCAAAAAGCGATGAACAAATAGCATGCTCAGGGACAAATACTTTGTATA
>NW_015749055.1:0-456 GCF_001515625.1 Sinocyclocheilus rhinocerous
TTTTTTTTTTTAATTTCCAATGGCGAGAAAGTAAGAATATCAATGCACTTGTTACAAATGGCTTACAAATCTCTTGAATATTAAATTAAATGTATAAGGGAAATGGAATTACACCTGCAGACCTAGATCTGACATGAGTGGAGACCGGAGGGTGCCCGGGGCCTGCTAAATATTCATGGCTCTTTTTTGTTTATTTATCTTTTAAAGCCTTATTTTGCATTTTAAAACGCAAAGTGAAAGAACCACACAAGCTTGCCCTGTTGGAGAAGAGAGTGTGGGGTTTTCAGGGCTAGGCTAACCATGAGTTGCTCAATATTCAGAATGATTTTTTTTAATAAGCGATGCATGTGGAATGGCTCTGGGTCTAATGTTGATATATCACAGCCTCCCAGCGGCTGGGGCACTGCGTCTATCTGGATGGCATGGAGAATCATTTTGGTAATACTTCTCAAGCAC
>NW_015749056.1:0-455 GCF_001515625.1 Sinocyclocheilus rhinocerous
CTCACACACACACACACACACACACACAGAGTCGCATTAACATGACAAAAGAGCAGCACAGGGAGAGAAGACCGTCGTAATGACTCTCATCCTCAGCCATTCAGATGGAAAACACACACCATTCACCGCAGTAAACATCTGTCACACGAGTGTATGAGTGTGTATGTGCGTGTAATAGTGTGTGTGTGTGTCTCAGGAGGGAGTCAGTGACAGCCTGTCGCGCCGCTTCTGACATTTAAACTGTCCGTGGTCCTCAGCGACGTGTGTGTGTGTCTTCTGTAAGTGTGTGTCGGGGCCCATCAGCTCTCAGAAGGAGCTGCAAACACATCGGCAGGGAAACCGGTTTTTATGACAATAAAACCTAATTTCAATTTGTATTCTCAAACAATAACACATAATTTATGAATCTAGAGACAGAGAGGACAGCACACACAGAAATCACCCATAATCCTCTA
>NW_015749057.1:0-456 GCF_001515625.1 Sinocyclocheilus rhinocerous
GATTTAGCTTTAAATCAAACATGACAGTTTCAGTGGTGGTGGGAAATGACTTCAGGATGAACTCGTTGTGAGTTTGTTCCTACCGCGGTCTATTCACACAGTCATTGCAGATTCATACTTTATTGATGAATGTAGTTAGTTAGTCTCTTTCTTCTGTGAAACGTGTGGGTTTCCACTTGGTTGGATATTGATTTATTTATTTTTTTAAATATCATCTATTCAACAGGGAACAGTAGCTGCCAGGGCTTGTGTCTGAATGGAGGACACTGTAAGGTAAGATGCGATTCACCTCGATAAGCTTACTTGCACCTCCAGGTTGTGAAGTTTCTTTGACATTTAAGTATTTCTCCTTCAGTACAGCTAACCTGTGTGTTCCATGTGCAGGACTCTCAGTGTGTGTGTTTGCCGGGGTTCTCTGGTAAACTGTGCCAGACAGCAGTAAACGCCTGTGACAGC
>NW_015749058.1:0-456 GCF_001515625.1 Sinocyclocheilus rhinocerous
CACCTCACACTCCCAGCTCCCCTCAGGTTTCTTGAACTTGTCCCCAAATCCTGCAGTGCTTGCAGGTGCAGAGGCTGGAGTCGAGACCGCCGTGGCTACAGCTCCTATAATACACCAAGGAGTAAGACATCAGGTATGCAAATATTTTTGATGCAAAAATATGCAAATATGTTTGATGCAGATATTGGAAGCAGAATTAAGGTAAATCCTTCTCTACTATTCCATGGATTTTAAAGGGCTGTCCATTTTTTGTGAGCATTAAAATGCTTTAACTCTTAACAACTGCAAAACTGAAACATTACCTGGTTTAGCGCTCTGACAGGCTACACATTTCACATCCTGTGCCTTGTTTTGAACCATGCATACATCACAATCCCAAGACCCTTCTGGCTTTTTAAATTTGTCCCCAAATCCTAACAGTCCAGTTGCTGAAGAAGCGGTTGTTGTTGTTGTTGT
>NW_015749059.1:0-456 GCF_001515625.1 Sinocyclocheilus rhinocerous
CATCTTCTTGTACCTGGTTAAAAAGGGCAGAGAACACTCTTGCAATAAAAACAAATCTGACTTAAAAGTTTTTAAAAGAGACAAAATGCTCTGTGCTCTAATGGTGGACCTCACACTTCTTACATTGATGGTAGAGATAGTAAGGGCCATGAGCAGTGTGGTTAAAAAGACATGTGACATTTAAAAGAAGCAAACATTAAAAGACTACAAAGGTAAAGTTAAAATCATGTTACTTCTTGTTGCACTTGCTTTTCATTTCCCATAGTAGAACTGAGGTCAGGGGAACAAGTGCTCGACACCGCAGAAGCCACAGAGGAAACCTCTTGCAGCTCCTTTGGCGATGATGTTCTTAGCTTTATGTGCAAAAACGACACTTCATTTGGGGATTCTGAGGGCCACATATGATCCAGATCTTCCAAAGAAGAACTATCTGGATGATGTTTTACCCTCAGCTTT
>NW_015749060.1:0-456 GCF_001515625.1 Sinocyclocheilus rhinocerous
TTTTTTTTTTTTCAGTTTCTTATAACCATATTAATGGGTAAAGTCTGATTACACCTTATTCAGCACAAACTGTGTTACAATCATTTAAAATAAATATAAATAGAATTAAACACTTTAATTAATACTTAAATTGATCAAAAGTGACAATAAAGACATTTTATAATGTTAAAAATGTAGCATGGCTTCCAAAAAGATATTAAGCTGCACAACTGTTTTCAACATTGACAATAATAGGAATTGTTTCTTGAGTCCAAATCAGCATATTAGAACAATTTCTAAAGGATCATGTGGCACTGAAGACTGGAGTAATGACTGCTGAAAAATTAGCTTTGCCATCACCGGAATAAATTACATTTTAAGTAATAGTTTATAAATTACAATAATATTTCACAATATTACTGTTTTCACTTGATCAAATAAATGCCGCCTTTGTGAGCATAAGAGACTAAAACATTT
>NW_015749061.1:0-456 GCF_001515625.1 Sinocyclocheilus rhinocerous
GTTACACAGTTTTCCAGCAGATAGATTTTTTTTGTTTATGTTTGATTATTGTTTATTCATAGTCTTGTTTTGTTTACATTTATATACATTAGTGTTTAATGTTTGTGCGACAAATGCATTGCACAGTGGCATCACATAAAGTAAACTGAATGATTGTGAAAAGACAGAACAGTATTTTTCCCATCTTACAGGCAGTAAAAAGCACCGGCCTTCTGACCTCTGACCCCAGATTGCGCGACTGCATGGAAAAGATTCGCAAAGCTGTCCAGGAATCAGCCGGTGAAGTCATGATGGACCGTGAGCTGTTCCGAATGTAAGTATTCGGTGAGGTCAGACAATACAGATTTGCAAACGTCCCGCAGAAAAGGAATATTTGGTAGTTTACTAATTGCAAAAATTTCTAATATCGTGACAGGTGTGTGGGTGGCAACATAGTCCTGCTGAGTCTCGCTTTCA
>NW_015749062.1:0-456 GCF_001515625.1 Sinocyclocheilus rhinocerous
TAACAAAATATCGCCCCAATATTTGTAACTAAGAGGCCAGTAAAGACAAAACGACAGACTTTAGACTGAAGGCAATTTGCTGTGGAGTCAAAGTAACAGTACAGTTTAAATCACAGTGCAGAGTCATTGTTTTGATTGGCCGAAGCTCCGCCTCTGAGCTCTTTCGATTGGCTGGCCGAAGCTCCGCCCCCGGGCTCTTTATACATGCGACTCAGATGCTTCACCAGAGCCTCCAGTTCGGGATTCCCTCCGAGCTCAGCGATCAAGCGATAGGCCTCGGCTTCCAGGTCCAGCAGCGTCTGACGGGTGTAAGCGAACGAGCCCACCTTCTCCAGATAGTCCACACAGTAGCGTTTGATATCCACGTTCTCCGTGCGCTGCCGGAGGATGTTCTGCACCTGCGTGCTCTCGGGACGCGACCAGATGGCGTGAATGGTGGGGAAGGAGAACTTGCCC
>NW_015749063.1:0-456 GCF_001515625.1 Sinocyclocheilus rhinocerous
AGAGAGAGAGAGAGAGAGATAGAGATCAATCTGTTGTGGATTGTGCTAGCTACATGTACCTTTGTGAAAATTTGCATGCATATACATTTCTCATTTTCATTGTTTTGTTTTAGTTTTCAATCTCACTTTTCTGGAGGAGAATAAGAAAGTGAAATCACAAAGCTGAAATGAGTTAAATATCCCACAGAGTTTAATCGATCTAGCTCACTCGGGTCCCTGCATTCATCATTCACATGTAGTTATGAACCAATCAGCTTGCGAGCAGGAGCCCCGTTGCTGCAGGAATAATGGCACTTTCACAGAATCTCTGAACTTTTATTCATTATTTTAGCTTTATTTTTACACACCGCTGCGGAGGTTTATTGGCCTTTGTTATGGACACAATGCTAAACCAGAGACGGGTTGTGTCAGTGCAGCTTAAAGGCAGAGTAAGTGATTTCTGGTAGCCAATGTTGA
>NW_015749064.1:0-456 GCF_001515625.1 Sinocyclocheilus rhinocerous
CACCACTCCAGTCCATCAGTTAACATCTTGTGAAGCCAAGAGCTGCCTGTTTGTAAGAAACAAATCCATCATCAAGATGTTTTTAACTTCAAACTGTTGCTTCCAGCTAAAAAACAAGTTCTCTATCCATAAAATTGCTTTCTTCAGTGAAAAAGTCGTCTCGCCTGAATCAGAAGGGAAATATGCACAGATCAAGCAATCTTTAAAAACTAAAACCAACCAAAACAGTTCCAAGCAAATAAATTCATGGGTTTTAGAGGACAACAAGGGATTGACTTTTTTTTCACTGGAGCAAGCGTTATTATAGATAATGAGGTCATATTTTGGCAAGAAGCAACAATTTAAAGTGAAAAAGTCTTAACAATGGATGTGTTTGTTACAAACACGCAGCTTTTCACTTCACAAGATGTTACTGATGGACTGGAGTGGTGTAGATTACTTGTGGATTATTGTGAT
>NW_015749065.1:0-456 GCF_001515625.1 Sinocyclocheilus rhinocerous
CAGTGGAAATACATGGATCACAGGAGTATTCTGAAATTTGACTACAACTACTTTGTCCTGCCTCGCTTCACACGTCATGCCTCAAGTATATACTGACACTTTTGGAAAATGTTGTTGCAAAATTGCTGGCTGTTGTTAATTTCAAAATGCGACTCATATTTTTATGATGCATATTTTAATGTTGAAAATCTGGTCTAGGACAAAGATAAAAGTGTAAAATCAACTGCCAAATGCATTAAAATTAGAAATAAATTTGGAAGAATCTGAATGAAATTGTAAATCAGGATTGCCAAGTAAAATACTGTGCATCAGAGCAGAACCATTGTGCTGTTAGCATGAAGCATTCGATCTCTTTTCCCTTGTCTGCTTAGCATAAATCAGTGTTCGGAGTGGATGCGCGAGCTATTCCGACCCTATAATTCCGGCTAACGCTGGAGATTGTCCCGCAAATCACAG
>NW_015749066.1:0-456 GCF_001515625.1 Sinocyclocheilus rhinocerous
AAAGGTTCTGAGATCAACATTATCGGAACGTGCTTATGTTATTTGAACTTGATTAAAGTTCTCTGTTGAGATAAAACGCTCTTAAAATAACGTTCTCGGAACGTCCTAAACATTTTATTGTAGCCTATCGAACGTTCTAAGAAACGTTTTTGTAACCTTTACAACCACGATAAGAAACCTGGACATTTTAGCGTTCTTAGAATATTATAAATAAACGTTCAAATGACGTTACATTTTGGGTGAAACAGAGTTATAACGTTTTTTTTTAAATCTTTCAGGAACGTTCTAGTCACGACAAGAAAAGCGGACATTTCAACGTGTTAGAAACATTTCAAAACAACGTTCCCACAATGTTTTACAACCCAAATGTGTCACATGTAAGGCAGCCGATACAGTGCCCGTGTTTAGACACGATGGTTCAGTTAGAGCAGATGATAAACACACACACACACACAC
>NW_015749067.1:0-456 GCF_001515625.1 Sinocyclocheilus rhinocerous
CCCCCCCCCCCGATTTTGCGAGTCTCTGCCTTCTTGCTGTTGACTAACTACATGGCAGATGTTTATTTCACTTCTCTAAATAAGAAATGTAACGAGTTGGATTAGAGAATTTTTAATTGTGAAAATAACGTTAGACTACGGAAAAAGCTGCTGCATATTGAAATAGACACGGCAGATGCTTTGCCGATGTGGCAGATGACATCTCGTTCTGCATCCCCATTTGAGGAGACGACACTGCCAAGATAAGTGAAGTTTGCAACTTTCTCAACTTTTTTCCGATCGATTGTAATTGGTACTCTCGAGTTTACATAACCAATGCAAACGACTTTAGTCTTCTGTCCATTAATTCGGAATCCAGCGCTGGCCGTCTGATTTTCTAGGGTCACAGTGAGGTCTAGTAGGGCAGTTTGAGTCGGGCCGAGAATGACAATATCATCGGCAAAGTCGAGATCGGCG
>NW_015749068.1:0-456 GCF_001515625.1 Sinocyclocheilus rhinocerous
GATAGTCTTACATAGATCGATAGATTCACAATTCAAAATATATACTATTTACTTCCAGTGTAATGTTATTTTTTAAATTTTTTTCTTTTGTTCAAGTTTGAGAAGTTCCAACTTACTCGATTCAATTGCAGGGTGAAGTCTCTGCTAAACATTCACAGTTTCTATGCGCTGCATGGTTACTTTTCAAGTTAACAAGCATTGATACTGAATGTAATTCTCCGGTCAAACGACTTTTTTTGTTTTCCTTGATAAAGTAGAACTACTGAGGGACAGGAAATGCACTGCAGGATCACATGACCAAAACCAAACAACTGCCAACTGAGAAAGGAAGCAGGAAGAGCTAAAAAAAACAAAAAAAACAAGGGTGGAAAAAGCAGAGATAAAAAGGTCAACAGAGGTGTAGTGCACAACTGTGTTCCTGGTCTATCGATACACGAGGTGGGATATGGTGCTGGA
>NW_015749069.1:0-456 GCF_001515625.1 Sinocyclocheilus rhinocerous
TGTTATACTGTATATCATAGATGGGTTGAAATCTGAATTTAGAACTATTAAAATTAAGTTTTTAGTAAATTAGATTATTGATCTGAATGAGTGTATAAATGTTTACTAGTGCTGATATAAAAACTCTGATCAAACTTCTAACACGAAGTATCAAACTTCAAGGAATAGTTCACCGAAAAGTCAAGTCACCTTTATTTATAGAGCGCTTTGTACAATACAGATCGTGTCAAAGCAGCTTTACAGTGATAAACAGGAAAACCTGTGCTGATAATTCAAGAGGACGATAGAAAACAGTCAGTTCATTGCTGATTCAGTGAGGCATCATGCAGCTCAGTTAGTTCTCTTCCAATAGTGTCTGTGCAGTCAATTCAACAATATTGCCAGAAATTAAGCGTCCCCAACTAAGCAAGCTAAAGGCGACAGTGGCAAAGAACCCAAAATCCATCGGTGACAGAA
>NW_015749070.1:0-453 GCF_001515625.1 Sinocyclocheilus rhinocerous
AGATAGATAGATAGATAGATAGATAGATAGATAGATAGATACTAGCACTGATAAACATACCAGCACTAAATCAGTTGTTGTTCATTAGAAAACATCAAATACACTGTAACTTTTGATGCCATCTTTTGGATATAAATATTGCATATTTGGTGAATGTAGGGAATGCGAATATGAAATCTTTAAAGTGATTCAAATAGCGTTGGTTCATTTGAATAATTGTTCAGAATGGAGATTGCTTATACAAAGAACTGCTTGATTTCTGTTTTATTACTGTTTACCAATTATTTATTAATGTGTCTATTATTATTTGTTTTTCAGCTGATGTGAGCATTTTCAAGCCCTCCTCATTCTACATTGTCATTCAGGCCCATTTGACTGGGCTTCGTCTAGAGATCCAGCTTGTACCGCTAATGCAACTTTACATCACAGTCAATTCAGTGTACCAAGGAGAAA
>NW_015749071.1:0-456 GCF_001515625.1 Sinocyclocheilus rhinocerous
GACTTATACAGGACTTCTCCAGGTGTGGCGCTCGAGAGTGAGGTACACAGACGAACAGTTGTTTGACTTTATTATTATGCATAATTAATGCAACATGTATGCACCTTCATGTGAACCTCATTGTCAGCAGGTCATCAATGCCTTCATGTATCTGGAAATCCAGAAGTTCAATGTTCGGTCGGCAGAGCGTGCATTTTATATAGACAGCTGTGAAATGGCCAAAATTTGGAAAGGTAATTTAACAAAGCTGAAGGTTGGTTTTATTCAGTGTAAATCCGATAAGGTCACAAAGGCTTTGAATAAAAAAAAAATGATATTTTGTATTTTCAGATTGATCCCTCAGTGTACCACTTCATCGTTGGCATCATAAACGAGCACAGCCATTGCTATGATTTAGGCAGTAAATGCAGCAGAAACTCCAGCACAATCTGCATATTTCTAAACGCTCCAGACAGA
>NW_015749072.1:0-456 GCF_001515625.1 Sinocyclocheilus rhinocerous
GAAACATATAATCAACAGCTACTATGGCAGAGAAAAAAGAGAGAAGGAGTGCAAGAGGATAGCTGAATTTGGGGGCTGAGGGGGTAACTCCGTTGAGTTTGTCTTGACAAAGTTGGACCAACAAGATCTAAAAGCTGCTGAATTTGCTGCTGTGGCAGGACATTTTTTTTTTTTTTTAATTGCAGCTTCTGACATGGTAGCCAGGAGAATAAAGTTTTGGTGCACATACACTAAATGGCTCCGTGGACGGCTGTCTTTGATTTAGCAAAACAATTCACTGTATCGCTGCCATAGTTTGACCAAAATCCCCACCACAATCATTCCCTTTAAACAGACTCCTAAGCCTTTGCTGCCTAATGGTTTGCCAGCTGATGTACCTTCGGATAATATAAGCTAACAAACATCACCATAACAATTTTATTCTTTGCATGAAAACACTTCAGTTAGCCTAATTGA
>NW_015749073.1:0-456 GCF_001515625.1 Sinocyclocheilus rhinocerous
CTTCAAGTATGCAAGAGGGAAATTCAGATTATGGTGAGACATTCCTTTATGCACGGTTCTTCACCTGCCGTATGTGTGTTTGTTTTGTTTGGTTTTTTTCTTCCTGCAGCCAAACTGGTAGAGCATGACACTAAAAATGCTGGCTTGGATTTTCAGCGAATACTGATAAAATATACCTTGAGTGCACTATAAGTGGCTAAAAACGTCTTCCAAATGAATAAATGTTAATTACTAGATATCGACCACAAGCATCAGTTATCATGGCCCAGGCTCTTTGAGAAAAGAGGAGAAAATGCCTACAATTTCCAAATTTGGCAAAGAATAGTTATCTAAAATTGTGAATTTTAATATACTGATATTTTGGTTATACTGCTCCTTATTGGTGGAATTTGACAAAAAATTATCAAAATGAGGCCTACCAAATTACCAAAAAAAACATATACTGTACATATAGAC
>NW_015749074.1:0-456 GCF_001515625.1 Sinocyclocheilus rhinocerous
AGAGCCTATATATGGATTATAATTGTGATTTTTGTGTATGTGTGCTTTCAGCTTTTTCTTTATTTTTTCCCCATAAATTTAGAATACATTTTAGTACGAAACTTTTAGTGAATCATAATTTGTTTGTGAAAACACTGTCTTTTGGTTCGGAGGGTGAGTGCATGTGTTCGTGTGAACACTAACAACCCAGGAATCTCACTTCTTTTTAACTGAAAAGCAACAAGTTTACCATTTAGGTTCCCTTTTTGATTACCTGTGTATTGTGTGTAATCCACATTGTTTCAAACACGATGTGTGTGTACGATCAGAAAACATTGGTCCCCATAATCAGCAATAAGACTTGGCATGTTTTTTTCACAGAATTTATTCAGTGAGTTTTATGAGACCTTATTTTCATCTTATGTGTGCCAGTGCTTCTGTACTATTTCCAAAAAGTGGTTAAAAAGTACTTTTTTT
>NW_015749075.1:0-456 GCF_001515625.1 Sinocyclocheilus rhinocerous
TAAATGTACTGTACACTGCACAGAAGTGCTTCTGAAGTGGCATTTAGGTGTCTTCATACAGACTCTTTAATGCTGGTGAGAGGTGGGATAAATGCATTTAAGATACTAGTGGCTGAGGTGGGTCAGAGCGGGTGGGTCTTAATACTTCATTTTGAGCAGGCACAGAGCAGCCTTAACTCAGCTGTGTAAAGACCAATCCCCATTTGTTTTGCATATGTCAGTCAATTCCTGTTTAAGTGTTCAGTTCTTTTGGCTGCAATGTTGACCAAACTTGTCAAATGTCTGGTTACACAAAACTAGACCATCAGTTCTAGTTACCATTTTGTTTTTAAGGGCCCCTTCAAACTTGAGGCCTCTTTGGCATGACCCTCTTCCGTCGATGACCACCACAGCATAACCCAGAGACGCCAGCGTGTTCAGACGCAGATACTTCACACCCTTGTAAGAGTTATTCAC
>NW_015749076.1:0-456 GCF_001515625.1 Sinocyclocheilus rhinocerous
AATAGTCAAATATAAAACAAACAAAACAAATTAAAAATATTAATAAAGTATACTAATGCACTAGAAATCACACAAATGAGGCTTCCTTTCATATTTTCCAGTTTTTCTCAATACTGTAAGAATCCTGGTTCTTCAAGGATAAAAACTGAATGAATATCTTGATTTTTAGCTGATTTGAAATCATTTTGAGTGGTCTGGTTGAGAAGCGCTGATCTGAAGTGATTTTACAGTGAAGAACTGAGTGATATTTCATTCCTGATTTGTGTAGATGTGAAGTTTGATAGTCTGATGTTTCTCACCTCTGTAAGAGACGAACGAACCTGCTGGAGTGAAAGAGCTGCTTCAGGCCACGAGACACAGACACTCTCTTCACAGAGCTCCTGCTTTCTGAAACACACACGTTTGTCCATCATGACGGGTGTTTCAGTGTTTTGTGTGAGTGTGTGTGCGTGGTGC
>NW_015749077.1:0-456 GCF_001515625.1 Sinocyclocheilus rhinocerous
AGTTCCATAGCAACACTATGGCCGGCCAATGGAGGTCGTCCAGGACCTCCAGATACCAGAAATACCAAGCGAGTGCTGTAAAAGTAAGTAATATCATCCCATATATGTAAAATATGTTTAAAACTGGAGCATGATTTTAAACATTTATTTCAAAACTAATGTTCAATTTATTTACATGAACCTATGCATGAGTATTGTAAAATGAGAAATTCTTCAGTATTTTCTTTTCAGTGCCGTGAAGCAATTTAATCAGATCAGTGGAGGTGGGCATTAAGTTTAGCACTGTCTAAGAAAAAGCTGGACTGACCTATGCTCATTGAAGGTGCCAATCTCTCGCACAGAGATGTCACTGTCCAGGACACCCAGCAGGACGCCAACCTGTCTGATGAGCATATCCTTCTGTCTGCGGGACACCTGAGCCACAGCAACTTCCAGGATCAGCTCAACCAAGTCTCG
>NW_015749078.1:0-456 GCF_001515625.1 Sinocyclocheilus rhinocerous
ATACGGTGGGCTGCTGCTCTCTGCGTGTGGAGCACATCAGACTGCACCCTCAGCTGGATGGACAGGACTACGTGGTGGAGCTGGACTTCCCGGGAAAAGACTCCATCCGTTACTACAACAAAGTCTCCGTAGAGAAAAGAGTGAGAGAATCTGAATATGAGCAGCACTGGTGATATTTAAAATCTTCTTTGGATGATGGGATGTGAGCTCTAAGATGTTCTTCAATATTTATAACCAATATATATGTTGTTTTTGTTGCGGTAGGTCTTTAAAAACCTTCAGTTGTTCCTTGAAAACAAGCAGGCGAAAGATGATTTGTTTGACCGCCTCAATGTAAGACCTTCATACTACATGTCACCGTGAACATTATCATTCCTATAGTGTGCATCTTGTTTAACCCTGTAAAGCCTGATATGTGACCCTGGAGCACTAAAGCAGTCTTAAGTCGCTGGGGTA
>NW_015749079.1:0-455 GCF_001515625.1 Sinocyclocheilus rhinocerous
TTTTCCACGACATTCTAATTTATTGAGATGCACCTGTACAATAACAGAACATTTCTGGTCAAATTAGATTATAGATTCTTAATTGTGCTTTTTCAAACTGAAGTTTGAAACTTTGAAGTAACGTCTTTTAATATTGACACTGGAAGACAATATTCAATACAGCAACCCAGAGTCTTTGTTAATGGAGGGTAAATATGCACATGAACTTTCCATCCTGTCTGAAAACTCCCTTAAGAAACATGTAGTGCAGAGCTGGTGCAGAACACTAGAAGCTTTAGGTGAGCCTCATTAAATGGTTTCATCAATGATTAATTGGCAGGTTTCGCAAACACAGCAAGAAAATGAAGCCGAAGTGTTGTTTTTCTGCCTTGAGACAGTGCTTCGCTATAATTTGATGTGAGAGGTGCAACAAAAAGGCTTCCTGAAGTTAAAAGAACTGTTGGATCAACTGAAAA
>NW_015749080.1:0-456 GCF_001515625.1 Sinocyclocheilus rhinocerous
TAAAACAGATTCTTTAGAATAAACAAACTGTGGCCTCTTTGTATTAAATGCACCATGGTTAGCTTCTCCATTCTGAACCCATACTGTGTTTGGCGAGTTGATCCGGTGATGGGAAGGTATACTGCGGACCACACCATGTGGAGTGGAGGACTGTGTGAAGAGAGTTAATGGATGAAATGAAAGATCTCAAACCCATGGCCAATGATGATTAGCAGAGGGTCTTCTTTGCAGTGGTTTGTCTTAGAATATTTGCAGATTATTAGATGTCAGTCTGTCGTTTTCATAACCACATATCACTTCACAGAGTACTGTATGTGCACTACAGATAGATACTATATATAAACAGTTTTTTCTAAAAATATGTGTATGTATTTTTATATATGTTTACTATGCTATATATAATTGTTTTTCTAAAATGTGTTTGTGTGTGTGTATAATATATATATATACACACAC
>NW_015749081.1:0-456 GCF_001515625.1 Sinocyclocheilus rhinocerous
TAAAGGTCCAGCGAGTTTCCCGATAGATCCAGCACCTCCAAACGGCTCGTGTCCTGGAACAGGCCCGGCTGGATGAACTGGATCTTGTTGGCGTGGAGGTTCAGATGCTGGACGGTGGAGAGCGCCGGAAGCTCCCGGTCCGTGAGGTTCTGCAGGAGGTTTCGAGACAGATCGAGGAGGTGGATAAAGGCCGGCAGCTGCGCCGGGACCCGTCTGAGGTTCAGACTGCTGCAGTCGACATCCTCGTGGACCTTAAAACAACAAGAACGAGTGCTATTAGCCAACATTATTTACCACAAGTGATGTCCAAACCATACTGACGTACACCGTGCATTACTCATGACATCATACAGCTGTTTCCTGGAATATTTCAACACAATAGACCCCATGGTTTTTAGCATGACGAATGACTGAAAGCAGCTCTCAGTTTACACTATCTGTGCTCCATCTACACGC
>NW_015749082.1:0-456 GCF_001515625.1 Sinocyclocheilus rhinocerous
TAATACTTTTCGTTAACTATATAATTAAATGTTTAAATGATATGAACCTTATTATAAAGTGCATATTTAACATGTATGTTATATGAGAAAAAAATGTGCATCACAGTTTTAACTCTTGTCCATTAATCTGTTAATCATTATGTAAACATAATAATTTATGTTAATGATATAATTAAAGGTGCAGGGTGCATATTTAATACTTAAAATATAAATATGTATGAAATATATGAAAGAAAATGTACATGTTTAATGCACATTAATCTGTTAAGCATCATATACAATAATGGCATCATTTTGTGGTGAAATTAAATGTTACATTTAAATATTCAAATTTTATTCAAATGATATGAACGTTCTGAAAAAGTGTTACTTTGCACATCAAATATCTGAGTCGTAATTTCACGACATCTCTTCACTCACCATCCCAGCTGAAGTTCTTGTCCCACACCGACCACA
>NW_015749083.1:0-456 GCF_001515625.1 Sinocyclocheilus rhinocerous
CTTTGGATAAAAGCGTCTGCTAAATGACTAAACAAATAAAATAAATAAATTAATTAACTGTGATGAATGTGTGGTTTTCAGAAGTTTACAGCAGCACTTTAATTAAATTATTTTTATATAATTTACTTTAAATAATTGTAGTCATCTTGCAGCTCTGTAAGAGGCCCTCTTTGTTAAATAATTAGAATCATTATAACTTTAAATAACTATTGACAGCTATTTAACCCCATGTTTTGTTGACACTGATGTTTTTATGTTTTGGAGTCCTAAAGACGTCATCCATCCATCCTTTAACTCTCTGTTATATTCTAAGTAGACATGCACTTTTCCGATATAACTTGCGTCAAATGCCTGACAGGAAAACTCAAAAGCTGCTGACCCATAATGCACTTTCATAGACTTATTGTAAACAATTAAATGTAATAACTTGAAATGATTTTTCTTTCAGTTGATGTC
>NW_015749084.1:0-456 GCF_001515625.1 Sinocyclocheilus rhinocerous
TTTGTGCTGACGCAAAAAGGGGGCCAAACGTGGGCCAAAAATGCCTGTGGCATACTCTTGCTTTCATTATTACACCATTCCGAAACTGGAAGAGTTTCAAATCTGTGTCCGGCCCACGCTGAGGTCACTGGTTATGCAGTCGACTGAAGGTTGGCCTGGTCGCGAAAGCGTGCAGCTTTTCCATGTGTGTCTAATTATAACCAGTAGTGCATTGATACACCCACTTATTACCCAGTGTGCTCAGCTCGGGGTCAGCCAATCAGAAGCACCGTTCGCCACCTGCCTCCAGATTATTGGATTAAGTGGGCAAGTCAAATTTGTGATTCATTGTGTTAGGGCTTTCATTGGACCGTTTTAGTGATAATTGGGTGATGAATACACAGATGGTGGCCCATTTCGATGAACTCTGGTCAAGAGGCACATTTTTGGAGCTATTCTTTAGTGCACAAATCAATC
>NW_015749085.1:0-456 GCF_001515625.1 Sinocyclocheilus rhinocerous
ATTAATGACATAATTTTCATTTTTGGGTGAACTAACCCTTTAACTCCAATAAAGTGAAGTTACCGCTGGTTCGTTTGTCACAGTAAATTTGTAAAATGCAGTAGCACGTTCTGGTATTCCATGCATACAACACATTTTTATACTACTTTCTTTCAACAATAATAGGTAAAATGCCATATCAAACATTTTATAAGTATAATGCATACATCCAGAAACCAAAGCAGATTTGCCTGCACACAGCACAGGGACTAAGCCAACATTAACCCAGGTGAGTGAATAGGTTACTCCGCTTTCAAGGTGCAAGAGGACGGGACTAAATTTAAAAACCGGCCTACTTATTACTAAAGAGACCATTCCCATGCAAACTTAATGCAGACAAATGGACAGAGGGTCCAGTACATGTCATTTGGGACACCCCTGGCTAATTTCTAGGACAGGAGCTACTGAAATGGAAAT
>NW_015749086.1:0-456 GCF_001515625.1 Sinocyclocheilus rhinocerous
ACATGTTGTCTAGGAATCGGATAAAGCCTCGGCTCAAGCAAGTACAGAGTACAGTAGTGAAGTCTGGACTGAAAAAAAAAAAAAGTTGTAATGTAATTAGTACATATCTATGCTGAAGTGATCTCTATAAAACTACTGATTTCAACCAATTTAGTCTCATCTTCTTTTTTTCATTCTATCATTAATGCTCTTTGAATCCAGAATTGTGTTTTTCATACAAAAGCTCATATAGTTATGGATTTCCTTTAAAAAGGAACTAAATGTGTTAAGGTGTTCAGATTTATTGTGATTAATTATTTTAAACTTTTAACAGTCCCAACTTTTTATTTCCAATTTTCTAAACTGTAGGTTTATATAGGTGCCTTGATTTCCCTCACCTTTCAAGCATATCTCTGGTTTCATTCAGCAGCTTTATTGTTGTGACATCATTCTCTGTGAGACCACAAGCCTAAAAAA
>NW_015749087.1:0-456 GCF_001515625.1 Sinocyclocheilus rhinocerous
AATATAATATAATACAATACAATACAATACAATACAATACAATATCATATCATATAATATCATATAATATAATAATTTACCCTACATAAGACAATTGGTTTGGAGAACTGATGGACTATATATTATTATATTATACCATACTATATTAAATATTACATTATTGTCATTTTTTTTTACTCGTGTTGATATTTGTGAGTAATTGACAATTTTCTTGCAACCTCAAGCATTTATAAATTTTTTCCCAAAATTCACCATTCATCAGATGCTTTACCTCTTTAGATAACTTTCTATTTGTGGAACCGGACGGGTCCACATTTATGCTCTTTGTGTTAATGCAGCTGAGAAAGTAGTAGGATCACTCATGACTTTGTTTGAGGGGTGTTTCGGTCACTGACTAGAGATATGCAGAAAATGTGAGTGGGTCAGAGGAGGACAGGATGTGGCCGTGATGTATTC
>NW_015749088.1:0-455 GCF_001515625.1 Sinocyclocheilus rhinocerous
AGGGGGTCTGAATACTTTCCGTACCCACTGTATATATAGTAAATTCCCCTATTCAAATAAACCATAAATACATTTTTGGGTGAATGATCCTTTTAAGTTTGTACAATGCGCTTAAAAATGTGACTAGAATTCAAACTGGAAATAAAATTCTGGAAAAAAATGTTAATTAAAAAAATGAACATTTGCTTGGTTTTCAGCAAGGCACATGGAAGAGACGTGATTAAAGTACTGTTTACACGGCGCTCCCTCACTCACTCGCTCACTCACTCACTCCAGCCCACAGGAATTACATCAGTAACACATAAGCAGACGTTCATCCATCCAGAAAAGCAGCTCCACCTCTCGTTCTGTATTTGTGCAATTTCCTCCGCTACACTTTCTAAGATCTGCTGTCATTGATGTCAGAGCTGTAATTAGGAGGAGTCGACAGCTGGTGAAGGAGACCGTAATCATCC
>NW_015749089.1:0-456 GCF_001515625.1 Sinocyclocheilus rhinocerous
TTATAGTTCTTAGATTGACAATCGGAATCTGCAAAAATTGGAATCACAATCGGTGCATCTCTAATACGTGTGTGTATATCTTATATAAAATTAATACAAAAGTATATATCAACATGATGAAATAATCATTCATCAGTCGGTACTTTTAATACTTGCGTACATTAGTAAAAGTATTTTTTAGATAGGAGTACTTAATGCGATCTGTGTACTTCGTCTACCACTGTAACTTTGAGAAGTGCTGGTCAAAGGTTGTGTGCAGGCGTTTGAGTTTCTGTGTGTGATTTATAGTTTTATCAAATTAAAAGGTAAAATGCTTGTGACATTATACTGTAAATTCAACTTATGACTAAGTTCCGCAGTTTCTTCATCACAGAAATCAAAGGGCCCCAAGACCCTTAATTAGTGGCTGTGTGATCTGATTGGCTGAAACGTGTACGGACCCAGAGCCTGAGCTGT
>NW_015749090.1:0-456 GCF_001515625.1 Sinocyclocheilus rhinocerous
CAAAATCAAGACTTTGTAAAAGAGCATAATAGGACCCCTTTAACGATTGGCCCTTTCACACCAAGGAAAATAATGATAACTATAGTTGTTATAATCATTCTAATTCTGTTAGAATAGGGAAAGCCGCACCACGGCTATAACCATAATTAAATAAAAGAACGATATCTTTGGAATCACTTTCAGAATGATTTTTTCCAAACGGATGAATGATAAAGCATTGTCAGCCAATCAGAATCCACCAGACTTTAAAACAGCAGACAACAAAATTGCAGCATGTGCTTATAATAAACACAATATTATTGCCCATATAAATATCTAAACATTCTTGAATCAAGATACAATTATTTAAGAAGAAAAATGGCTTAAGATATTAAGGCTTGTTTTCTGAAAAAAATATCAAATTGTTGTTAGTTTTTGCTTAAAACATGAATAAAAATCTGCCAATGAGGTAAAAAA
>NW_015749091.1:0-456 GCF_001515625.1 Sinocyclocheilus rhinocerous
TTATTTTTAAGAGTGTAATTTCCTAAATTCTCATTTGATACAATGAGTGAGTGTTGCGGCTGCATGAGTTCAGCCACTAGATGGCCTTATTGTCCCACTGTGATTATTATTGGTGCCCACTGAGTGTCCAACATACTGCTTTCATTTGTCTGTCCAGTGTCAGAAACCCTTGTTCTGCTTTGATTGTGTATGTGAAGATTCACTTTGTGTTTTAAGGTCAGTTGAATCATTCAGAAGCACACTCCTCTAAAAGACTGGTGATTACGGCATGACCGAGTTTAAATGTGTTCTGTGACTCCAGCATGGACTCTTTTCTGAGAAATATTGTGAATGACTCGGAGACATTGTTTTTGAACTCCTGAGCTTATTTTAAACCCTAAAGGGCACAGTTAGGGCACATAACTCACACTTACACACACACACTCACTCATTCACTCACTCACTCACTCACTCACA
>NW_015749092.1:0-456 GCF_001515625.1 Sinocyclocheilus rhinocerous
TTTCAAAAATGGCGGTCAAAAGTTTCTGTTCATCTTGTTGGTCACAGTAATCCTGCCTCCAGCCCCTGACACAAGCGGTTCTTACTTCTAGATCAGCAATATTTTGGTGCTACTTACGAACCACTTTTGGTTCGGAGCTGGTGCTTTGGGTGTCAAAAGACAAAGAACTGATTTGAAACTAGGCTCTGGCTCTCTTGCCATGAACCTCTCAGCTCTCAGTAGGAATCTAAATGCAGCACTAAAAATGGCATCTCAAGATAAGGATATCTTGAACTATGTTCAGTGAATGTGGGTTTGGGTTGTCAAGCATCAAAAGGACAAAAAGCACATTAATAGTTAATATGACTTGTGCACTATATTCATGTCATATAATAGATTTGTGTAAGAAATGGAGAAATCTCAGTGTGACCGATCACATAAATTATTTTACATAAATAATTAGTTTCTTCTCATTTT
>NW_015749093.1:0-456 GCF_001515625.1 Sinocyclocheilus rhinocerous
TTTTATTATTTTTTTTTTTTATGAGTATGGTATTATAATGCCAAAGAGGTTTGCAGTTGTCAGGCAACATTGCAGTTTGTGGCATAAATATAGAATGGTGTGCATTTATCGCCAGATTTGAATGTGTTTCATCCAATCAGAATTGCTTTATAACAGAATCATTTGTTTCCTTCCGTGTCCAACAGAACTTGTGGCTCCTCCAAAGAAGCCGCCGCGTCCCGGCGCTCCGAGTCACCTGACCAACCTGAACCCTGTGGACAGTTACAACGAGGGTGTCAAGGTACTTTATACTTCTTTATACTTCTAACTTCCCCAGGCATGGTGTTATATTAACGTCTCTGAGAGGTGAATGCTGAGATGTGTGCAGCATGCTGATTGGCTGTTGTGTTCTGCATGCTGCTCTCACCAACAATAAACTCCACGAACCCTCGAGTTTCCTGCAAACACACACTCACC
>NW_015749094.1:0-456 GCF_001515625.1 Sinocyclocheilus rhinocerous
TAATAGGTATTATATGCATTATAAACCTTTGTCAACCAACATCAAGGATGGTCCAGCTACAAGCACCTCACCAATCATCATGGAATGGACATTATGGACACTGATCACAATCCTTAATTTATTTTATTTTGTCAAATTAATATTTGACTTGTACTAAACTTGCCTAATCTACAGTAGCATCAACATTTAGTTCAGACTCTGTAGCCAGAGGTGACCCCCTGACTTCAATAGCTAGTGATTCGTTTACTGTGTAAAATATATTCTTTTGCTGTGAAAGAGCCAAATGATAAAATACATCTATTTACAATATGATTTGTTGTTGTAATAGACATTATTAGTATCATTTGCATTTTTTTTTACCTTAATGATATATTTGTTTTTCAGAGGTGGCCATTTAAAATACAGCAAATTAAAGGTCTTTATTTTTTGTCTGCCAGATAGCTGTAAATTGCATAC
>NW_015749095.1:0-456 GCF_001515625.1 Sinocyclocheilus rhinocerous
TAAATATGGCCTAAATATATATATATATATATATATATGCTAGATATATGTTGTAAACAGCAAAGCTCTATAAAATATATTCTTGAAATCGAAAATATATTTAGTTTCAACCTTCATATACAAAAATATTTTTTATACATTGAAAATAAATTTCCTTTGTGTTATCTTCACACGTGTTATATAGACAACAAAAGCTCAGTATTATTTTTGTGAATATTTTATATTTTCTGCTGTCGTGTTACTTTTAGTTCAAGTTTTAGCATTTCAGTTGTGTGTTTTTGTCATTTTTAGTAGTTCATAAATAGGTAGAGTTTTAATTAACAGTTATTATTAATTTTATTTCAGTTTTAGTTATATTAGTTCATCAAGTGGAAAATGGAGAAATGTTGCCTTGGAAACTAGCTGAAATGAAATAAGGTTTTATTTTTATTTATTTCTGTTTATTTTATGTCAAGC
>NW_015749096.1:0-455 GCF_001515625.1 Sinocyclocheilus rhinocerous
AATTTAAGGGGGTCTGAATACTTTCCGTACCCACTGTATCTATATTGAGCTAGGTCTCTGTCAAACATTACAGGTGCAAAAAGAAAATGTACAGAATATATAAGTTGAACATTTGTATTTAAATAGGCTCGCTAATGTACATCTGAGTAAATACTAAGCTTACAGTTACATCATTTTTTATGTTGCTGACAGCTCTGTATTATGTGTGAAAAGCTTAAAACGTAAGTACTTGCATTTCAGCACATTAATGCAAGTTATTTATATAAAGTATATATTTAAGAAGTATATATTGCAAGCACAATAATTAATTTAACCCATAATAAACTTTAAATTTTCATTAATATATATCCCAAAACAGTGACTGTGCTGTGTTTAATGACAATTTTTAAGTATAATGCCCTTTGCAGAATTTAGACTGGTATAGTGCCATCTTCTGTCCAAATGGGATGAAACTA
>NW_015749097.1:0-456 GCF_001515625.1 Sinocyclocheilus rhinocerous
AATAAATAAATAAGAAATACTGATTAAATTTTAAGCAGCCGACGGGCCGATATTTTGCCTGAGGCGTATTTGTCAGTTTCAAAGGGTGTTTTTATTAATTTTGTATTTTGCATTTTGTTAGTGGAAAGAGCCTGCTCCACTGGGAGTGCCACAAGCTATAGACAGCAGAGCCTATAGGAGAGAGAGCAGAGAGACGCAGAGAATGTCAAACAGCAGAAAACACGATCACAGAGTCAAATCAATCCTGGGTCCTGAGCTAAGACCCCCACAAGACACATACATACACAAACAAGAGGGGCAATTTAAGCTTATTACACAAGCACACAGAATCATGATGATGTTTAATTGTAACAAATGCTTTTACACTACGCTCAACCCTCTTATTTATCACTGCAGCGATCACAGCATTATTTAATGCGTGTATAGAAACTAAATATTTACACTCTGAATATACAC
>NW_015749098.1:0-456 GCF_001515625.1 Sinocyclocheilus rhinocerous
CACGCCCATGGGCGCACAAATGGGCGCAAATGCATTTGCTATTTATTCAACGTGGCACGGGACGTGAAAATTATAACTTCGTCGAGCTGAAACTAGCAAAAAACACTTGCGTCGCACCTGGCGCTGCATTGCACCGGGTGTTTGATAGGGCACATTGTGTCTGGGAGTAGCTCCCTACTCTTGGTATAAAAGGAGCGACGCAACGTCATTGCGACATTCAAAGACCTCTTCTCGTTTGACGAGAAGCCTGTTTGATGAATTGATGGTCACCACGCCGCTTTCGCCTGACTCCTTCAATCAGCACTCCATCTTATTGTAGGATTACTCAGAATGGCTGCAGCAATGCAGACTATCTCAGCTAGTGAGGGAGACTCTTCACAGAGGTTATCGTGAGTGAATAAGATCTTATGTAAAGACACACACCAGGTCTGCTCTGCATGTCTTGGGCTGAAACAT
>NW_015749099.1:0-456 GCF_001515625.1 Sinocyclocheilus rhinocerous
AAGAAATCAGGAAGGGGGCCAACACTTTTTCACACCACTGTAAACCCCCCACTGTTAACCACTGTAAACGTAATCGGTCCGTGGTGTAAAAAAGGTTGGAGACCCCTGCTTTAAACTATGACTTGCTCTTGGAGCTCACAATCAGACTTTTTTTACTAAATGACAGTGAACAGGAGAGGAAGAATCCAAAACCAGCTCTCTAGTATCTGTACTTTCGTATTTGGTGTTGTTTAAGAAACACTACTGCAAATACAAAAACTGTACGAAGATGAACTCACCAATTTCTTTTGGGGATGTAAGCAGGCCAAAAAACACCACCACACCACCTGCAAACTGCACCACTGATGTCACGAGAAAGGCATACTGAAACACACATACACACAAACACTTATCAGGACTACATTGTTTGTATACAGAGCTAACAATCCAGGCCCGGCGCCGGCTTTGCCCCCCCCA
>NW_015749100.1:0-456 GCF_001515625.1 Sinocyclocheilus rhinocerous
CAATGGTTTTACTCATGCGGGCCTTGGCGTGAGCTGTAGACAATCAACTCATGGTCTCCAGAGCTTGAGCGGTCACAGGCATCGTCTGTGGGAATGGTTACAGTCAGTCTAAATCAAACCAAGCAATTCAAGAGCAACAATAACATGAAAAGGCAAGATTTTACACTTTAAATTGACTCTACAGACCCTGGCGGAGTCACTGTTGACTTGGTCATGGCTCCGGAGTCTGGAATACTCCTCTGCTATGTAGTCTGATGCCTCCAGTGTCAGGACAGGCTTCACCAGCTTAGCGACGTGGATGTACTTCCTGATGAACTCCATGGTAACAACCTTCTCCCTTTAAAATGTTTCACAGAAGGGTAATCATAGAAACCCACTGGATTATGGTAGGCTGGCTTTCTAAGAAACAAAGTAGATTTTAAAACAAAGTGAAGAAACACTTTTTCTTCCTGTGGC
>NW_015749101.1:0-456 GCF_001515625.1 Sinocyclocheilus rhinocerous
ATAGTTATTTAAGTGCTTATAGTAAATCTGCATTTATTAAATTATTTAATTTAGTGCATTTGTATTTTGTTGTTCTTGTATAGGCTAGCCTAGTTCTACAATAACAGCATATCAACATGTAAAACTGTTTCGTCTTTTGTGTCGTCGCTTTTTTGTGGGGGTGGGGGGCTTGGGGTAGGAGAATTGCCTGTTTTCGCCTAGGGCACCAAATAAGCCAGAACCGCTACTGATTAGTGAAATATGCACTTTGCACTTTGTACATTGAAGGACTTAAATCGCAACAATTATAAAACCCTCCAAAATATAGTAGACTAATGATGTTCAAATACTCAAGTGCTTTACACCTCTGCCTCCACTTATAAGCCTATGCTTAAGTTTGAGAAATTATTAAAGCATTATGTTTTTTTTAATTTAAAGGTTCAAGTTTTTATGTTTGTTTGTTTTTTTCATTTATTA
>NW_015749102.1:0-456 GCF_001515625.1 Sinocyclocheilus rhinocerous
GGTGTGAACAGGCCTTGAAGCTCAAAAACGGACACGATTAATATGTATTAGGGGCCGTTCACACAACACGTTTTTCCCATTTCACTGCACTACTTTTCCTCAGTTTTCTCAGCAGCGTCTTCTAAAAATGCGGTGCTCAAGTTAAAAGAACTTTTAAAAACCGTGCCTCTAGACCTGTATTTCCTCGCCTGGATCCTGTGTTTTTGAAAGCGAACGGCCGCTTGTGACTGACGGCGGAGCGGCCGTCCTCGAGCGACTGCGCTGGCTCACGTCTTTACTTACAGGCAGTTTTCTGCACCATCTAGGGAGCTGCGAGCAGCGCAGAGACGCAAGAAGAAAACAATCAACACACAGAAACACGCATGCAGCATGCAATGAAACGTGACGGCCGGGATGTCCTGTGACGAGCCAGCGGCACTCACCTCGTTCATCGCAGGAGTGATAGTCGGTGCTGCG
>NW_015749103.1:0-456 GCF_001515625.1 Sinocyclocheilus rhinocerous
GCGGGTTTTGTTGTGAAAACCTGGCAACCCCGCGTCGGAGAGACAGAAACACACACTGGCCTCTGCGGAGCGCCTGATGCCGCGGGGATTCCGCCTCTTTCCCCGCTCACAACATGGATTTCAACGTGAGGAAACTCGCTGCAGATGCTGGAATATTCTTTTCACGGGCTGTTCAGGTAAGAACGTGCCGTTTATGGATAAATGTAGGAGTTTAAACGCGGCAGTCAGAGTGTCGGTGACAGTTGATGTGCAGCGCGTGACGCCCGCATCTGCGTTCACACAAAACACGAAAACAGAGTTTCACAGATAAAATCACAAATGTACTTCTAGCCGAATTAAATCTAGTTTACAACATAATTCATATGGGTAATGTAGTGAATGTTTTAAAACAGCAGTTAAATGGTGATATCGATTGAATGAACCTGAGGCGTATTTAAATTTATTTGGCGGTTTGTA
>NW_015749104.1:0-457 GCF_001515625.1 Sinocyclocheilus rhinocerous
GCAGACCTCTACATCGCATCAGCATTGAACTACGTGCCTATTACAGAAGAGTGTAGTACTGCAAAGGATAAGCCAGAATTATCTTTGCTTAATTTGGTTTCTGTGATTGAAAAGACTGGACGATGAGGAAGTTCTGTGTCTCACTCCGATACTCTTGGGCTGTCCTCTGAGGAAACGGTGCACAGGTTTACTGCCACCCGTCACGGTGCTGATCACCTCTGATACGCTTCCTGCTGGTCGATCCTCCACCATCACTACAGCACAAATCACAGTAATGGCAATTATAAGAACATTTTTGTTTGAGGCTTTTGGCAGTGTTTTCTAGAATGTTTTAATTCAAGAAAAAAATCGTCCAATCTCAAGACATGACCAGACGATGGACAAAATGGCAAATTTCAAATAATAATGGTATTGGTAATGGTAAGCCTGAAACTATTTTACCTTCTCCTGTGGAAGA
>NW_015749105.1:0-457 GCF_001515625.1 Sinocyclocheilus rhinocerous
AAAAACTGATGTAAGAGCAAGTAAATGCAGCCGCTGCTAAAACCAGCAACCATAAACTGATCAGCTGTCTCGAATTTTGATGTAACAGCAACAACCTAAACATTTGCAAAAACTTTCCAACACCACCTGTTAAATTAATAAATTTGAACCTCATTTAAATCAACACAATCCACATTTTGGAAAGAGATCTTTTCAATGTCCTTCTGCAGTGAGTTTAAGTTCCTTTTTTATATGAATACTTGAAGCATTTCCAAAAAAACAGTTCCTTTCTGCATAAATACTTGCCACACAAACAGATGAGGAACACAACACAGTCCACTACGTTAGTTTGTTGACACTGAAGCTGTCCCGATGGTGTAAATGAAAATATAGAAAAGGGTAAAACTCAGAAAATATGCATAGAAGATGAAAAAACAACAACACTGATTATGTCTAAGAATATGTGGATGTTGTAAGA
>NW_015749106.1:0-457 GCF_001515625.1 Sinocyclocheilus rhinocerous
CCGAAGAGAGCCAATGAAAGATATGATTACCGACTTTAGCAATCAGTGCATTATCTGCACATGATGAATGTGAGAGGGTGAAACAACAGCTAGAAATGTTAGTGAAGGACCTGGGACAATCCATGGTTGACTGCTTAAAGAAAAGGGATCAGCAGTTAGAGCAAGGATTGGTGGATGGTAGAGCAAAGACAAGTGAGTAACTGGAAACAGTTCAAAGAGAGATATCTGAATTCTTTTTTAAGCAAAACCATGATGAGGTAGAAGCAAAGTTGCTGGAAAGAAAGTAAGGAGTCAAGGAGAGCATCCAAGATTTTACTTTTCATTATTGAGCATTGTGTCTGAGATGGAGGAAAAAGATGACTGAGAAGGATATTGTCACACCCATGGACGTTTTGCTGTGTTTTCTTCCCCCGTGTGCTCTGTGTGACCTAGTTTTCCCTCATGTTTGATTGTGTCA
>NW_015749107.1:0-457 GCF_001515625.1 Sinocyclocheilus rhinocerous
GGCCCTTGGAATCATGATCATGACACAGGTATGTACTGGTGTCACCATATTTGATTAGGATCAATATTTTAATTATTTTATAAATTAATGGAATGACACTTCATTTCCCAGAATGCTCTAATTTACCCTAAATTCTGATGTCAGTATTATTTTTATATATTTTATTTTTGTATTATCAAGCCATTTAGGGGTGCAGCATGGAAAAAAATATGTAATTTAATTTTGATGGCTGTGTTAACAGTTTTGACAGTACTTAACCAAGATTATTACAGTTAACTAAAACTAAAACCATTAAAAATTGTAAGTTCAAATAAAATACAATTCAATAACATAAAAACAAGTTGCCAAAGAAGCATTTCTCATTTTAATTTAGCTTAACTTATTTTAATGTTCTAAAATAACAAAACCCAAAACATAAATAAAAATTATTAAAACAAACTTACTAAAAATGATGAAT
>NW_015749108.1:0-457 GCF_001515625.1 Sinocyclocheilus rhinocerous
TTATTTTTAAAAAAAAAACACTTTTTTATTTGATTTGGACATTCAACATAAATTAGCACACTTCTTTTTCACAAATCTAATAAATTCGAGAATCTGATAACTCGGATTCAGGAAGTGATTTGAAACACAGACAAGATGAAACATTGCCAAGTATAAATGTATGTGGACGTACAGAACATATATCTAAACTTTACTCCGCCAAACATTAGCATTAGCATCTGCTTTAGCATCATCACAGAAGTAAACAGTGGCCTGCTGTGTATATCCAATCGGATAGATATGCAATCAAGATGCTGGAAGTGTAAACCAGCCAATAAATACTTTACACATCTTTGTTTCTACTCTTAAATTATGTATAACATAGAGTTTGAAAACTGCAGTGTTGCCCTTAAATCCCGTCAGTGTCTCCCGGACTCTTTCGCCCTGTGCCACAAGGGCAGCCATTAATATCACAGGG
>NW_015749109.1:0-457 GCF_001515625.1 Sinocyclocheilus rhinocerous
AGCCGAAACATTTGTGTCTTTTCCCATCAGTAATGAATGTAAAATTAAAGAAAAAATAAGATTGTTCTCGTGAGTGTGGATCATAATTTCCTATACTATGTTACTAAAAAACACACTTTAAGCAAATATTTCTTGCTTAACTTAAAGAGTCTCCCAACCACTTTTATTTCTGTTATCATTTATTTCAAGTCAAAATGTTTTATTATGGTTTTAGTTCACTTTCATCATGCTGGCTGGTGGTCTACATGAACAAAGTGCTTGAAAATGGCACCGGTTATTTTGGGGCTCTAGTAGAGAAAGGGGAACAGGATCAGGAAAAGACCTTGAAACTCAGGTCACCTCCTGTGCTGCTGCACCGTATTTCAAAGCACTGATGTATTTCCCGTATTTTAAGCACAAAATAACCTGCATAATTTATTTATAGACTATAAAACTAATTATGCTCACAAAATAGTTT
>NW_015749110.1:0-457 GCF_001515625.1 Sinocyclocheilus rhinocerous
GCGGTTTGACTGAATCCGTCCTTCAGCATCTGCATTGCTGAGCTTCTCTCCCCCTCTTTTTCTTCATCGCCGTCTCATATCTTTCCCCCTACTGCACCCATCGAATTGGCACCAAACCCTTCAAGATGTCCCCAGCAGGCTCTTGCTTCGCTGGCCGCATAGTAGACTGTGTGGTTTCCTTTAAACAGCTGTAATTTGTATTTCCAATCACTGTGCTGATTTCTGCTCATTATATT
The DNA here is from genome assembly GCF_001515625.1 of Sinocyclocheilus rhinocerous. Classification (NCBI taxonomy): domain Eukaryota; kingdom Metazoa; phylum Chordata; class Actinopteri; order Cypriniformes; family Cyprinidae; genus Sinocyclocheilus; species Sinocyclocheilus rhinocerous. The sequence goes on from NW_015749110.1 coordinate 237, forward strand.
GCTGTTTCACACCGGTAAGTGAGCAAAAGTTTGGATTGATTGACTCTAATTAACTAAAAAACGTTCCGAGCCAGGGGTTTATTACCATGCTAGCTAGCCACAAATGTCAGAGACTTTCACAAATTATTATCCTGTTAAGATGAATGTGTGGGGAGGCAGGGAAGTGTGGAGACAAAGAGAACATATATTATTTTCATGACGAATTTGTTTATCGCTCTTCT
>NW_015749111.1:0-457 GCF_001515625.1 Sinocyclocheilus rhinocerous
GCTCTCACACTCACACTAACACAATCGTTCCTGGATTAGCTTATACAAATGGGTGATGGTTTGGGTGTCTTGAGGCCTCTCAATTGAGAAAAGCAGCATGAACAGACGGCACCTCAGCACCTGTTGCCAGTGCTGCGCATGACTAGGCACGCGTTTATGCAAAATCAGTAATGCTTCTATCTCTAGCCACTGCTGGAAAAAAAAAAACCTCTAAAACGATAAGGAAAAAAAAACACTAGTAGATAGTCTTGTCAGTGCAGTCTTTCTGCACTGGTGCTGGAGTTGCTATTTGTGTTTTTGTTTTTTAATCTCATCTCACATAAAGAAGATATGATTATATGGCATCTTATCGCAGATGCATTTGAAATACTAAAGGAGGTCTGGCCTCCAGAAGCTGGCAGTCTCAGCTTGTCCTCTTACACACTAGAGGGATTCTTCTCAGAGCCCCCCCCCCCAG
>NW_015749112.1:0-457 GCF_001515625.1 Sinocyclocheilus rhinocerous
AAACTGAGCAAAAATATGCAATTTCGTGCAGATGCTGATATTTATATGGACAAAAGGTACGATGAAATCCTGACAGCTTGTAATGTAAACATGATAATTAGTTGTTGACCAGTTAATCAGCCAATAGTTCAAAATGGCAAAATAACAATATATTTTGTCTGGTGTTGGCTAATATTGTACTGGTGATGTCAGACATACTAATACTAGTGCTACCAATATTCAACAAATAAAATAAAATTCCTCAGTATTTCTACAGGATTGGTAGGCGTTTGCATTTGAGCCCTCTGTCGGGAGAGCATGCAGTGATATGTCTGCATGCATGAATGGTCCAGTGCACTTCTTGGCCTCAAATAAACAGATCCGCTCTCCGGTGGCACTGCGTGGTTCGGTTTATATCAGCACAGTCTTATCCCATTTTTGGAGTTTCCCATACAGCTCAATAACTACGTAAAATAGA
>NW_015749113.1:0-456 GCF_001515625.1 Sinocyclocheilus rhinocerous
TATTGCAATGCATTACTTTTAAAAGTAACTTTCCCCAACACTGGATGGGCTCCTCTCTAGGGTTTGAACAGAGAATCAATCTATAGTGCTTTCTATGCACTATAAAAATGTAAAGATACTTCTGTCTCATCTGATGTTTTAAATCATATTTTTGCCTTCATTTGAACCCAGTGTATGGTGCTATATGAACACTGAGCTCTGCAGTGGAGCAGACGTGAGTGTGTGACGGAGCCCCGCTCACCTCCAGAAGAGCATGCGGTGTGTTGACTTTGCTGGAAACACACACACTGAGCTGCGGGTCCCAGTAACAGCGCCACGCCGCACTCAAACAGCTCGTGCACCTACAGGACGACACAGGACTGGTCAGAAACATTCTCATACTCTGCTCACGCCTCACACTTAACGGTGATGTTTTACTCATATGAGTCACATGAACTAGCAAACTTGGACAATATT
>NW_015749114.1:0-457 GCF_001515625.1 Sinocyclocheilus rhinocerous
TTTTTAATCATTTCAAGTGGGGCTCGAGGACACAACAAACCAAATAAGAATGTTTATGCTTAAATGGAGGCTTGATGAAAAGCATTATTATTATTATTCATTTTTAATAGGCTTGTTTTGGTTAACACTTTCACTGTCGGGGTGAGCAGTGTGTTTGCTGTTATCTTTATCATCTTAAGAATAAATCTAAACCTTCACACTCAAAGTAGGTCATATTAACACCTGACTTCACACTTAAACCTCAATATTTGAGCAAAGCTGAGCCATTTGTGCTAACACAACTCAGTGTTCAAGCAACATTAGCGAAACTGACACTCAATAAATCTAAGAAACAAACAAACATAAACATCCTCTCCCAAAGCCTGATGGGAAAAGACCGATGTAGTCAGAATTTACCTGTATTGAGTTCTCCTGTAAGTTGAGGTATCGTGTGTTGTTTGATATACTGTCGGGCACC
>NW_015749115.1:0-457 GCF_001515625.1 Sinocyclocheilus rhinocerous
TTTTTTTTTTTCCATTAGGCAGTCTCCAGCACAAAAGTATAACTCTTCGAGCATAAATTTAACTGCCTGTCGAGCTACAGTGGTCATTTGCGTCCATCCTGTGTCAAGATAAATTTGCACTAAGGATCAGGTGGGATGGCCCTTTTTGCCAGCTTTTTGTCTTGACTGATGAATGTCTTTGGACGACCACACTGGCGGATATCGCAACACTTTCCCATCACACTGACATTTATTACCGGCACAAATTATCGATCAACTTGACATCCCTTGCACATGGCGACTCAAACGGAAATGACATTTTCTGTTGTTACTTAGTCAATATGTTTTATACCTATGTCACAGAAAACCAAAGGGTAATGAACACAAATTACTATTGAGTGTCGGTGCGAAATAGAGAAAGGCATGTTGAAGTGATGAATGTCTCTTCTGCAGACAGAGATGAAGGGAAAACCGATGT
>NW_015749116.1:0-457 GCF_001515625.1 Sinocyclocheilus rhinocerous
ACATTTTCCTGAGATGTTGATTTATGACAAACAATTGGAAAATTAGTCGGATTTAAATGATCATTTCAAAATATTATCATATTTCCACAAGGGTGTTGAATTTGATCACTAAATTAACGTCAGTCATTTTTAAAGACCGAGGAGAGGAGAAATAGTCCAGTCATTCGGAGTCTCTGTACAGGACATCAGACTAGCACTGTGACCGGTGAGGTCTCCGAGGAATCACTGCACAGCAGGAGGATAGATTAGTTCTCCTGGATCTTAACTGTGACGTGTCCTCAAAAGCCCGGTGCAACAGTCATGAAAGGTGTGGTGATCTGAAAGAGTGAGTGATCCACACTGCTAATAATCATCCTGGACACGACACACGCTTCAGATTCATTAGCTGTGTGCTGATCTGACTGATATCTGTGCTGCATATAGCTTACGTTTCACTGCTCTATTCTCATCTGTAAGC
>NW_015749117.1:0-454 GCF_001515625.1 Sinocyclocheilus rhinocerous
ATTTATTATTATTATTATTATTATTATTATTATTATTATATTGTTTTATCTCAGTGTGAGTAATGCTGCTTACAGAATTGATTTCCAAATAGTAAAACATCATATTTAATAAACCTCTTATTGTTCAGCCCCAGGGATTCTTCCTTCTTCAACAATATGACATGTTTACTCTCATTGGCATGTATCTTCAGTTTCTGGCTCAAAAAAGCTGATGTAGCAGCACAGTCAAATTTGGTTTGAATTTATGTGGCAGAAAATTGTGTCAAATGAATGATTGGTCTGTCTTGGAGCTCTTAAATGTTGATATCCCAGAAGGTTTCATCCAGCATTTCTATGTTGGTTTGAATGCCTCTGCTGTCACATCAGACACTGTTTGTTTGAAGCAGTGCTGTTTCTCTTATAGTCTTGCCATGAGTGAGGATTGCCTTGATGTATAGGACGGAGTGAATTGTCC
>NW_015749118.1:0-457 GCF_001515625.1 Sinocyclocheilus rhinocerous
AGTGGCGCACTCTGCTGAGCTGCAGGCCCCGAACCTTCCAGGTCGTGGGTTTGAATCCAGTGTGGCACATAACATGTGGCACACTTAATGTACAAAATCTTAAGAGTGTTTTGTGCTTTTGAGATGCACATTGTAGAGCTTTTGACCGTTCGGTGTGATGTGCATGTGCGTGGTTGCTATGCTTGCTTTGCTTGCTGCACCTTCAGTGCTTGGCCCCAAATTACAGTATCTGTTATAACATGGTTGAATGACTGAGAAAACAAAACTTTTACAATTCGTGTAACTGTTGAGAAAATGAAATGAGATCACTTGCTTGTTTCCCACTATGCTGTAAAAGGGTCCAAATGGTGTCTTGGTTATTTGTTTATTTATTTATTGGGTTACAAAATGTGGGACACAGCTAAAGATTAACTCATTTAAAGCTGCAGTCCGTAAGTTTTGCCTCTTTGTCGCCATC
>NW_015749119.1:0-456 GCF_001515625.1 Sinocyclocheilus rhinocerous
CGCTGGGTTATATTTAACCCAGCATTTTTTAGAGTGTAGTATATTGCCCACTCTAGCAAGTGCCAGCATCCTTCAAAAAGAGACCATCTAGCTCACATGGTCAAACTTGTCTCCTCCTGAATCTTTCAACTCACATTGAATCTTTGACTATTGAGAGCAAATATGAAGATTATAGCCGCTCTCCACAGCATGCTTTTGAACTAAAATCTACAAAGAGACATGACATCAATACCATGCCACTATCTGGCTCAGCATTAGAGATGAAGGTGGCAGCGCAAAGTGATTTAACTCAGCTGAGGCTTATTCCCCACAGACGAAAATGATTCCGGCACCAACTTACTTTTAACTTAATGGATTTTGCCTTTGCTTTCACGAAGGCATCTTCATGTTTCCTGCGCTGTGTTAAAACCCTTTACTCTAACCTAATACTCGTATCATAGCTGGAGAACCCAAGAC
>NW_015749120.1:0-457 GCF_001515625.1 Sinocyclocheilus rhinocerous
TTTTTAATTAATATTATTTTGGTATAATATTGTATTATTTTGTATAATATCATATACTAAAAATAGTGGTAATATTTTATAAAAGTAATAATAGTAATATATAAATAATTAAATTATTACTTTATTAAAAGTATAAACTATTCTTTTAATATAATGTTGTATATTGTCTTATATAATATTATATATTAATGAAACTGGCCATGTTTTATAGTAATAGTTAAAATAATAATATTGCTGTTTTACAAACTGAAGAACAAGTCACTGTTTTGTAATAACTGACAGACTACATAGAAATACAAATAACGGTCAATATTCATTTCTAAACAACTGCAGCTCTTCTGAAGTGTATATGAATCTAAAGCATATTTTAATGTAATGTACACAGCAAATACATCAAATTCTTACAAGGATGGGCTGACCAGGCCTACCTGCACCCTTGCTTCTGTGAGGTCTGTCC
>NW_015749121.1:0-457 GCF_001515625.1 Sinocyclocheilus rhinocerous
TCAAACTATCCTTTCCTCCATTCAACAAGACGACTGCATTACTGGAAAGTGTTCAATAATACTGACCTCCAATAAACTATTTGACAGCTTTAATACTCGAGATTAGATTTCTGTAAATGGTTTGGGATCAGTCTAAAGCAATAGTATAATAAAATTTTATAGCTCAGAGTTGCTCGTTCATAGCTTGAGTCTTAATGAAGTACTTAGCTATGTTTTAATTAGGCTAGTCTCAGAAAATCCATTAGGAGACCTAAATGTAGATGCAAAAGAGACAATGTTGATGAGAAATAAGAGTGTGGAGCTGTAAAATGAAAGTGTTTTTGTGGAATTTGTTGCTAGTTTTTTTGGTAGTTTTCTCCAAAAACAATCTAATTTTATATATTGAAACTTGGAATATTAATGTTAGTTGAAGCTTCTTAAAATCATTTCATATTTCATTTATGTCAGCGAGTTTAAA
>NW_015749122.1:0-457 GCF_001515625.1 Sinocyclocheilus rhinocerous
TTTTTTTGTTTTTTCCCTGAGGGTTCAAGGTTCATATCCCCATATGATCTTACTTTTAATGTTTGTTTAATGTTGAAAACATTACAGGTTGTACATCACATGCACCACACAGCAGCCCTGAATACATCGTTTTGTTCATTCTTTTTTTACCTTAATCTTAGGAGAACGAGGCTGTGAACGTGGGGAGAGAGGAGGAATAAAGGGCTGAGTGGAGACTACAGGCACAGAGGAGGGAGGAGGAGAGGTGAGGAGAGAAGGAGACCTGGGAGGAGATGGGATGTGGTCTGAAGAAGATGGAGGAGGAGGAGAGGGAGTGGAGGGTGGAGAGGCCGGAATAGTTGGTAGAAGAGGCTGGCAGGAGGAGTAAAGAGGAGGATGCAAAGAAGGAATAGGAGATGAAGGAGGAGATGGAGGGATTGGGGAGAGATGAGGAGAGGAGGAAGGAGAAGGAGAAGGA
>NW_015749123.1:0-457 GCF_001515625.1 Sinocyclocheilus rhinocerous
AAGTTAATATATTATATGCAATTACTTTTGTTTTAACGGAGGTGTTTCTATTGCACATTATTTTTTAATTATAATAATACTTATTATTATTATTATTAATTGTTTCCATATGCTTTGACAGGCTTCACCTGTCTTAGTGACTGACCTGAAGAACTCCAGCTAATGTTTATTAATGAATAATGAATATAATTTTCCTTGAGTTGAAATAAAAGCGCGCTCGCTGCTGTAGTGGTAATTGTTGCGGTTTATTCCACAAATAAATGTGTAGGAGTAAAGGCAATCAGCATCACCGACAAGTATTTACTTTAGGCTATTTCTTGCACAAGAATCCAGTTCTACGGTTGCTATTCATGGATGTGATACTGTGTGAAGATTAATTTATGGTGTAAACATGTTTCGGGGTAATATGGCCCCGCTCTCTCCTTTAATCTTAATCGGATACGTTTACTTTTAATGA
>NW_015749124.1:0-457 GCF_001515625.1 Sinocyclocheilus rhinocerous
AATCATTCTGAATTAGCAAAAATTGTTCCTGATTCGAATCAAGATCCTATGAATCGTCAATCAAATCATTTTGCTGTCTACCCAAAGATTCACATCCTTAACTAAAGCTAAAAATGTTCGGTAATTAAACTAAACTAAACTAAACTAAACTAAAATAATTAGAACTTAAACCTACAGAACTTGAAAGTAAATTAGAAATGTTGCTTTGGCACTGAACTGAAATACGTTTAAGTACTAAAATGACTATAACTAAAATTTAAATAAAATTTAAAGCTATATAGAAATCTTAAAAAAAAAAACAATACAAATGTCAAAAGCACATATCAAAACTACTAAAACCTAAACTGAAATCAAAACTGAAAATATAAAAATAAAAGCTAATTCAAAATATTACTATAATAGTATAAATAATACTGAATAACTGATAATAATACTGAAGTCTTTGTTTTGGCCCTGC
>NW_015749125.1:0-457 GCF_001515625.1 Sinocyclocheilus rhinocerous
AAGTGAGGGGGCAGGCACAATTTATTGGGGGGGCCGCACTTTTTTCTGGCAAAATCTGGTTTACATTCACTTCTGGCTTTGGTCTTGATTGCAAATGTTTTTTTTTTTAATGTATGGTGGATAAATAAAACAAAAATCAGGCGTGAGTACAGACCTTTCAGTGAACATTTTCTGTCTCCTCAGAGATGGAAAAAAATAGCATGAGGGGGTGACTTCATTCCAGCAGTGAGATCAGACTGAGAGTTGAGTTCAGACAGGCCAGGAACATCAAAGCGTTCGCTGTCCTGAACGCTGGCCGTCGCCAGCCAAATGAATCACCGCATGGCATGTTTGACATCCCTGCCTCCAACCGAGAGATTCTTCTATTCCGAGTATTACAAGTCAAGCTGATGTGGAACTGGGAAGGCAGAATCTGCTGGGATTTGGAGCTGGAGAACTGCCAATTATTATTCTGAAA
>NW_015749126.1:0-457 GCF_001515625.1 Sinocyclocheilus rhinocerous
TAGTTTGTTATTATTTATTTTATAAACTAAAACAAGGAGCATGTTTTACTGTGATTATGATCTTATTAATAGTTTAACATTTTAATCATTGTAATGAGTAAAATGTTAATTAAATTAGAGCTTGATGAATTATAAATAGGCCTGTCAGTGTCTTACATAAATTACGTGCTAACTCCTTACTAATGTTACTGTCATTCCAAACCTGTATGACTTCTTTCTGTGGAAGATAAAAGATCATTTGAGAATTATTTATTTATTTATTTTTATGTTATAAAGTCAATGGTTTGGTTACCAACATTCTTCAAAATTTATTTTACTGAAGAGAGAAAGTCATATAGGTTCAGAACAATATTATGGTGCGTAAATGATGACAATTTAACAGAAGTAAATTTACTTAAAAAATAAGTGCTTTACTGTCAAGTGCATTTCTATGTGACAAAAATGCAATATTAAGTCT
>NW_015749127.1:0-457 GCF_001515625.1 Sinocyclocheilus rhinocerous
AAGGACACAGAGGGAGAAACCACAATCAACAGTCCACAGGGGTGTTTTAAACTTTAGCATGAGATTCACCAAGGTAGAAATCCTTAGTCTTTTGGTGCATCGGCATCAAGTTATCTTTAGCATCCAGACACATCCACAGTTATGAAGGAAATTGAATTTATTCAGGAGAAAGAACCAGACAGACAGTCAGGAAATTGCCTCTTTTCCACAATCTCAAATGACAACCAGTGTTCAACTCCACTTCACTGATGTTTCTTTTCATAAGATTCTCAGAATATTACTACTTTAATCTCATAATACTTTCATACATTCTCAGAATTTTAACTTTATTCCATAAATATTACTACTTTGATCTCTAAAATATTTTTATTTTTTATTTGAGACTTTATTCTCAAAACCACACCTTTATTCTAGTAAAAAGCCTTTTGTGAGGCTATTTTTAAAAACATCATTCTTG
>NW_015749128.1:0-457 GCF_001515625.1 Sinocyclocheilus rhinocerous
ACACACACACACACACACACACATCTCTCGAAGAATGACTAAGAGCTCTCACACAGGGAGGTAACGTTTGAACAAAATACCCACAAACGTACGCCAAGAATATGAAGTGATTAAGCTAAAATCAGGCCTCTCGTGAGCTCTTATCGGCTGGAAATGAATTGGCTCATTTGCAGTATAGTGTGAAAAGAGAATGTTTGTTGTGGTTTGTAGTAGGAGCTTACTGAAAGGATTCCAGATTCGTGTCAACTTACATCAACAGAACTGTTGCAGTGACCTACACTTTTCATCAATCAGAGGTTTTGATTGGCTCGGAGGGGCTTGTTAACAAGCAACTATATCACAGCAGTAAGGTACTCAAAAGGTCTAGGTTCATTCATCAGGTTGAAAAGTAATATTGAGACTATGCTGTCACATATGTACGGTGCCCGTAAGGTGACATGTTCGGTTCACTTAGTTT
>NW_015749129.1:0-457 GCF_001515625.1 Sinocyclocheilus rhinocerous
TTTTAAATTGTAATAATATTTCATAATATTACTGTTTTTACTGAACTTTTTGAACAAATAAATGCAGACTTGGCAAGCATAAAAGACTTTAAAAAACATTAAAAAATCTTACTGACCCCAAACTTCTGAACCGTATTGTTGCATAAATATAGCTCTATTTATTGTTTGTCATGTATTACCTTATAAGTGCATGGTTAATGTCTGCATCTTTTCCGGGGAACAACTTTCTTCATCACTCTGCAATGTGTGAGAAATGAAAAATCTTTCCTTGACTAGTAGTAAAGAGTACAGAAAGTTTTTAATACATTTATATTTATTCATTTAGCAGACGCTTTTCAAGGTTACCAAGAAAAGATGCAAAATTCAATGAAAATGTATGCGATAAATCATATGGAGTCAACAGTATTAACACTGCTGCAACACCACACAAAAAGTGCAAAACAGTACAGAAAAACTT
>NW_015749130.1:0-457 GCF_001515625.1 Sinocyclocheilus rhinocerous
CAAAACAAAATAAGTCAAATGACACAAATGATCCTGTTGAAAAGTTTCCATCCTCTTAGTTCTTATGATGGTGTTTATTTGCCTCAATGATAAATGAGTGTGCTTCTGCAAAACAGCAATAAAAACAATTAAAAATATGTAGTGTGAATTAATGTTATATTTGTATAAATTCTACAAGCGGTTTATATTCTAAGGAGACAAAAAGGAGTATGCAAACTTGCACTCTTTACTGTGGGTATTTTACTTATGATTACACACAAGAGCTTACATGATTTATTAAACATTTCCTTTTGTTTACTTAATAAGCTCTTCTAATATTTTGACCAGTTAATGATGAGGAACCATGTGGGAAAAAATTCATAAAATAAATTTAAAATTACAAAAAGAACTGTACATGAGGACATAATTGAATAACCATTAATAAACTATCATTTAATATTTTAACGCTGAGGTCAAC
>NW_015749131.1:0-457 GCF_001515625.1 Sinocyclocheilus rhinocerous
ACTATGAGAATGTAAATTTGACATATTTTGACAACTGTTATCAATATACTATACTACTACACTGCTAAATAAGTTTTCCCAACTATGATGACTTCCACCTCCGATAAATCTTGAAATGAGAAAAGTGTCCTTTGCCACACATATGGACACATACCAGGACTCATCATCATATGTGTGGTCATCATTCACTTTCCAACATGCCTTCATGAGATCAAATGTCAATCCAAGGAGGTATTAAAACGAAAACAGCATAAATACAAGACCGAACAAGTGAACGAGGAAGTGCCTGGATACACTGGATAACAAACTATAAAATCGCCATAATCAATAACCAAGGAAATCAATCATACCAGGAAGTGTGAAAACATAACCAACTGGAGCAAATTAATATCAAAATAAGAGTCACTGGAGAAGAACAAAAATAAATATATATTTATATAATGTAAATACAGTGTGC
>NW_015749132.1:0-457 GCF_001515625.1 Sinocyclocheilus rhinocerous
ACCCCACTGGAGGCAGCAGCCGGCTGGGGAAATGCCAGGAGCGGAGGCTTGTGCTGGAGCAAGTTGGGGAAGGGTGCCGGGATCTTACTGGAGCTGGGCTCATGTTCAGACTTGGACCCTGGCAGCAGGAAGGGTGTGGGAGCACGGGGAGGGTGTGGTGAGGAGGAGAGGGCTTGAGGTACAGGAGTGGAGGATGCAGAAGAGCAGGATGAAGGCAGAGGAGAGGAGTGAGAGATGGAGACAGCTGCTTTAGGCTTGGATGAGGAACAGGCTGGAGAGGAGGACGAGGGGCGTGGGAGCGAAGAGGAGGTGGAGGATGAGGAGGATGAGATGATGGAGTGGTATGCTTTAGAGGACTTGATACGCTCGTGTTTGAGTGGCAAGCGGCGATGGGATTCTCGAGCTGCGTCGTCCGGTAGGGGGTACTTCATCTCTTCGTATATGGCCTCTCCTTGGT
>NW_015749133.1:0-457 GCF_001515625.1 Sinocyclocheilus rhinocerous
ACAAAAACTCTTATTTTGGATGCGATTAATCGTTTGACAGCACTACATTTGTATTATTTAATGGATTACTATTAATTAAAGTTCAGTGTTTGCATTTCCCTGGACATTTGACTTATTTTGAGAAATACAGAATTTATGTTTTGTGATTTGAGTTAAGAGCTGCAGAAATCTGTTTGTCTGGTGTCTTATACAAATGTCAATAATGCAGAACAGAAACAAAAGAATATTGATAGAGATAAACTGTGCACTTTATAAGGCAAATGTGTGAATGTTTGTGGAATATTTTAGGCTAACAACTCTCCAGTCAAAGTTCAAAGTGCTCTTTTCTTTCAGCCTTGTGCTCAAAATAAGAACAAAACACATAGCACACTAAATAGTCTATTTTTAATGATATTTTTTTGGTGTTGAATGAAAATATATTTATCGACTGGTTCACCATTTTAGATTAAGATTTTTT
>NW_015749134.1:0-457 GCF_001515625.1 Sinocyclocheilus rhinocerous
CCACTCTGACTTGGGCAAAAAACATGTTTTGAATCAGATCCCCATATTAGTTTAAAATAGGAATGGAAAATAGTGTTTCGATATGCTTACAGCCACAGCCAGACACACACCCATTGTGCAAGATGTAATGTAGTCCCAATTGTGGGCATTTATAGAAACTTCCTTTCATGGAATTCATCATGCTGTGATCTTACTCTATTTCTGGACCTTTCTTAATATTTTAAAATATTATTTATTGCACTACATGTCCTATAATGCTTCCAATAATTTTGTTCCAGGTTTCTTGTGCTTTATAATCCATTCATCAACTGTTTGTTTAAAAAGATGTTGTTTTTCTCAAATGTACCATGTTAAATGGTATACACTGAGGTACCTTTTAATCATTCAGTACGATTACTGCACCATTTTTATTAGAGCCCGACCGATATATCGGTGTCGGCGAATATGCCGCCGATAT
>NW_015749135.1:0-456 GCF_001515625.1 Sinocyclocheilus rhinocerous
TCAGAATGAGAGTCCAAACAGCTGATAAACAGCTGATCAACATCACAATAATCCACAAATAGTCCACACCATTCCAGTCCATGATTAACATCTTGTGAAGCCAAAAGCTGTGTGTTTGTGAGAAACAAATCCATCAAGACATTTATTTTTTCCTTCCAGCTAAAATAGTCCTCTGTCCATAATATTGCTTTCTCTGATGAAAAACTGATCTCGTCTGAACAGTGTTTACAAGCCATACCAGTTCTAAACAAATATGTGAGAGAGAACAGGAGATTGACTTGTTCCACTGAAGGAAGTGTTATTATAGATTATTATGGACTATTTTGGCCAGAAGCAATGGTTCAAAGTAAAAATGTGTTGATAATGGATTTGTTTACTGGAGTGGTGTGGATTACCTGTGGATTATTGTGTTGTTTTTATCAGCTTTTTGGACTCTCATTCTGACGGCACCCATTC
>NW_015749136.1:0-457 GCF_001515625.1 Sinocyclocheilus rhinocerous
CTGTCTCCTGCTGTTCTCTTCCGCTCCAGCATTACATTTATCTATCGTTTTTTTATTATGCATCAAAATTGACCACCCGAGAGGCTTGTAAACATATTCTGATTTCATTTTTTTTCTAGCCTAACAATTAGGAGGCAAAGCAATAAGCTACAGAACCAAGAATGGGGGAGGAAGATTAGAAATAAGATAGCAGGAATATTATATTGTGTCCCAACCAGGCGCGATGCCACCAAATTCAAGTGATTTATCTGTCAACACTGAATTTGAATGTGGGACAATTACAGCCAATCAGAACATATTTGATGTTTATTGCATTTGGTTAGGATAAAAGCACAATTTTGCCTTGCTCTAATCATCCTCAAAACTTAAAGATTGACAAAGTGAAAATTCATCTCAGTTCTTAGGCCCTGTTTACACCTGGTATTAAGATGCCTTATTGTTGATCCAATCACAAATA
>NW_015749137.1:0-457 GCF_001515625.1 Sinocyclocheilus rhinocerous
AATCAGAGCTTCAACAACAATTAACAGTCTGTGGTTTTTTTAGGGATGACTGTCCTGTCAACATCCCCAAGACCTCCACAGCAGAAATCTCCACGTGTGAAGGCCCTATGGAGACAGAGGTGTGCGTCGCTGATGGGGAACAGGTGGCTTCCAGTCAGAGCAGTGAGGTTTTTAATCCAGCCCTTCATATGAGGAAGATGATTCAGCTTCACGCACCTGGAGAGAACCCCAGTCTGGCACCTGAATCGGCCTTGACTACACCAGTAACACCAGCCACTTTTAAGGTTAGTGTCTTCCATCAGACAAACCGTAAACTGCATATCAGGTTAATAGCCCAAATTCTAACGCAGAAGTAAAATTATAGCAAAATATTCAAAACTGTGAAGTTACACAAATGAAAGTATAAAAGTAAGTAGTGACCAAAAAAAAAAATTCCTTTACTAGCCACTCCAACTCA
>NW_015749138.1:0-457 GCF_001515625.1 Sinocyclocheilus rhinocerous
AGTCTGTGGGACTGTGTGGTGGCTCATGGAGAAGAGCAGATTCTCTGAGAAAGACAAAGGGTAGGTGAATTGAGAGAATTCCTCCTGTCTACTGGCCCAAGCTCAAGTGAGGAGAGCAGTGTGGGGTGAGAGGGTTCATTTGGACAAGGCCCGGTGACCGTGGCCAGAGAGGCACGGCCCGAGACGATTTGCCCTGCTTATTCCAGATGTGCCTTACAGGCTTTGGCAGAAGATTAAAGCTCTGTTGCCCATTCCTCAGCCACACCCTCTCAGAGCTGAGCGAGTGAGCGAGAAGAAGGGAAAGAGAGTGAATGCATCAGGTCTGCATACCAGAGGCTCTTTAGATCTTTGCAGTTTCAGCACAATGTAACTTAAAAATGTTCCTTGCAGATCATTCCAGTATCATAACCAAATATTAGAGCACAGGAGTCCAAAACCAAACCCTACATGGAAACTA
>NW_015749139.1:0-457 GCF_001515625.1 Sinocyclocheilus rhinocerous
ATAGTAGTTAAGGCCACTTAATATAAAGTGGGACCGAATTTTGATTTTTTTTCAACCCCGTCACAGAACCGTGTGGACATCAGCGATGTTGAACCGGATGTATTTAGGGAAATGATGGTATTTATTTACACTGGCAAAGCTCCTAACCTGGAGAAAATGGCCGACAACCTGTTAGCTGCTGCAGACAAGGTAAGACGCTGCTGCTCTGAAGGAAAAGTGCTTTTGTTTTGCGTTCCTGCTGCTGTTATGTGCGAACTAACACTTCCTGTGATTGACCTGCAGCTTGTTTTCTTCTCTTTTTTTTTTTAGTATGCTCTGGAAAGATTAAAGGTATTATGTGAGGAGGCTCTCTGTAACAGTTTGTCTGTAGAGAATGTGGCTGACATCCTCATTCTGGCTGACCTGCACAGCGCAGAGCAGCTTAAAGCACAAGCCATAGACTTCATTAATAGGCAAG
>NW_015749140.1:0-457 GCF_001515625.1 Sinocyclocheilus rhinocerous
TTTTTGTTTTCAAATGATTTTGGTCAGTGTAAAATGTACTTGTTGCATAATTATTTATTTATTTTAGCACATTTTATATCAGGTTATTTAATAATAATTTTATTTTCACAAGTTGAGAAACTTATGTTTTCAAATGATTTTGGTCAGTGTACAGTGGGCTCACTGGATAGTTTCAAATTGTATTTATTTAAGCTATTTTTATATGAAATTATATTATTAGTATTTTATGTAGTATTTTACATAATATTTTTGTTTCTTGATTATGACAGGCTTATGTTTTCACATGATTTTTGTCAGAGTAAAATGGGTTCACTGGATAATTTTCAATTAGATTTGATTTATTCATTTTAAAATAAATTAAATAAAATTATTTAAAATTGATATTTAAGCAATTTTTATGTTAAGTCATGTTACTAGTATATACAGTGGGTACGGAAAGTATTCAGACCCCCTTAAA
>NW_015749141.1:0-457 GCF_001515625.1 Sinocyclocheilus rhinocerous
CAGCGATGTATGAGAACAGCATTACGTTTGCTGAGAAAAAGCAGGCGTGTGTCAGTCAGGCTTGCTTTGCCTGGTGCCACAGCAAACACATTTATCAACCTCTGTGTCATTTTCCTAAGGGTCGCCTCGGATGGCCTCATCCCTGAGATATGCAGCGTCACAACTTAGTGCAGAAACACACACATCGGCGTGTGCACACGCTCCTTGGAAAAGCACATAAAAAGAAGTGCCGGTGTTACGTAATTAAAGATGCATTGTGCTGGTTTAGATGGGGTGAGGCATGAGGACAGGAAATGGACACTTGGACATTCTGTGGCTGTTTTCCTGAGTGGTCAGAAGTGAAACACAGTTAGGGATGGAAGACATCGGTTATCTGATGTCAGAGATTTCCAGACACCTGGACAGAAAGAGTTAAGGCCCGTTCACACCAAGCACGATAACGATAAAGATAGCTATA
>NW_015749142.1:0-457 GCF_001515625.1 Sinocyclocheilus rhinocerous
ATATATAAAAGACACTCAAAGGACAGCATAAACACACACACAAAGTCAAAGTTACAAAGTCTCTATTTTTCTCTCTCTCTCTCTCTCTTCATTCCTCTTTCATTGCGTTTATATATCGATTGCACCCACCTCTCCTTTCGTTCAAGTCAGTGGCTTCACTAGAAAGCTCACACACTTCAATGTGACACTCAAAGGGCCCCTACAAAAGGTGTTTTTGTGTCAGGCAGAAGAACGTTCCCTCTAATCACTTTCTCAGCGAGAGGAGGGGATGCGAGAGAAAAAGAGGGCAAAAGAAAGAGGATTAAAACAGCGGAGTGTGTGTTTTCTCTGCACTATGTTTAATCAAATACTTTTGAGAGCAGCATTTCCCAAAAGATCAGTGTGTCTCAAAGAGACTGCGTTTGAAAGGTGTACCTGACCCTGTTTTCTGACGTATGTCAGCGTGTGATGCGCTCAC
>NW_015749143.1:0-457 GCF_001515625.1 Sinocyclocheilus rhinocerous
ATTTCTGGGTGAACTATCACTTTAAATGCTTGAACTCTTTAAATTCTGATTGGCTGCCAATGTTTTTATTGTACATCAGCTGGAGAAAAAAACATTTTAAGAGTTTCCAACCATATCACTCCTCTGTATCATTATAGTTGTTGTGTGGTCTTTGATATTCTTATAGAATTATAATGATTATTAAAACCTTATAGTTATTGTTATAGCTATCGTCCTTGGTGTGAGCAGGACTTTACTGTAAACAGCACAGAGTGAGGATGAGTGAACCATTCAAACTCAAACTGATAACTTAAGTTATTCAGACATATTGAAAATAAATGTTTTAAAAGGGTTGTTTGCTCCTGAATCAGACTTCACTAGTTCTGATTGTAAACAGCACATCAGCGAATATTTAAGTTTATACACGCATCTTTATTGCTGAAATGTTGTCAAGAAAATGTTGATGTTTTAGTGGTTT
>NW_015749144.1:0-457 GCF_001515625.1 Sinocyclocheilus rhinocerous
GCCCATCTAGCATATGTCTACATAGAAAACAATTACGAAACAGTGCAGAGGAAGTGTAAACTTCATTTCAAAACCATAAGTGGCCATTCACACAGAACATGTGCTTGTATTGAACAATGTATCAAGACATGTTTTGTAACTTGAGTGCCACGTTTTGAAAAACAATCAAAACGCAGCTCAGTAAAATGCTAAAATGCATTCTATGTGAACATCCCCTCAGACCTGCAGTGAAGCTGGTGCTCTTTTCTCTCTAACTGAACAGCCGCAAGATTTCCATAATGTGACGCGCTTGTCTGGCTGTCTCTTCTGCAGTGGCACAAGTTGACACCAGGACTATTCTGTTAGTAGAAGAGAACTCCTCAGACCCGGAGTTTGTATCAACACCTCTATTTGTTATAATTACTTGATTGTGGGGGGACGTCTAGGAAAGGTCTAATCAATCTGATTTAATTAAGTG
>NW_015749145.1:0-457 GCF_001515625.1 Sinocyclocheilus rhinocerous
GCCGAGCCCTCCGCTGCGCTCACCCTGTAAAATATTCATTGCTTTTCTCTTCTCCTCAAAGATTGTTTTTTGGAGGTTGTTGTTTTTCTTCAACATGGCCCTGACTCCACAGTCCACAGTCTATTGAGATATTCATTATACTAACCGTGCACAAACAGTGCTTTTTCAAGGAAAACCAATGCTGAAGAGACAGGGTCAGATTCACAATGCAAATGAAGAGGGATACTATTGAAATTGTATGTGTGGATGCTGCTGCAAAAGAAAGGCTGAAATTGATATTCAAATGTGCTTGATATGAATTGTATGAGGCCCGTGTGCATTTGATGGCCGGCAATCATTTATACCTTATGAATTGACAGTAGCGCAGATGTTTATTGCTCTGTGTGTGTTATTAGCCCTCCTGGGTAGGAATACATTCATAACGGTGTGAGTCACGGGCATCTTCTTGTAAATGACT
>NW_015749146.1:0-457 GCF_001515625.1 Sinocyclocheilus rhinocerous
AGTAATTAGGTCCAAATTACATGCAAGGGAAGCTGCTTAAGTGCCTTACATTTTGTATATGCTTTGCTTGGAGAACCTTTTTTTTTCTTTAAACGAAAACACTCATTAGGTTTGTTGTTGTTATAATCAATCGTGATCAATATTAAAGTTCATGATTTTTACAGAATTTTTACTGGTGGGATACCATCATGATCTCTATGGTCAACTCCATCACACAAATTGTAGTTCACATAATTTAGGAAAGCTTTTTTTGCATTAGGCCTTACCATCTGTGACAGACAAGGAAAAAACATATCCTGTAAGAAAATGAAAGAAGCAGATTAGACCAAAACATAATTGATTACCTCTGAACAGATTCATAGGATAATTTGCAATAATTGCTTGATACACAAACTCTCTGTAATCCCAGACTGTTTTGTTCCATGTCTCAAGATGGTAACGCTTTAGATTACAACCC
>NW_015749147.1:0-457 GCF_001515625.1 Sinocyclocheilus rhinocerous
ATGATCAATGTGCATAACAGTGACTGTAAAATATGTATTTTAGGTGTAAAAGTGAGTTTTGATATTTGGAATATGGTCAATGCGCTACTTTGGGCTGTTTTTCACTGGCCATTGGCCAAAGCAGATGCTTTTAGTTTAGACTTATAGCGTGCGTTTTCCAACTGAACTAAATTATTTTTATTTCTATAAAAACCCTTGGCCCACCCTGCATCTCATATCTGGAGCCGGGCCTGCCCTCGACCATGAACAAGCATCTATGGTTTTTGCCTGATCTCTGATCAGTTTTATAAATTTGTTTTGTAGACTTCTTTTTTTTAATTTTTTTTTATGACACATTAAATGACACCGTCTCTTAATGGCTTCATGAAACACTCAAAACAAGCTCTGTAAATAAATAAAATAACACATACAGAGACTTTTAATGGTATTAGATGATTTGTTAACTGCATTTAATAGA
>NW_015749148.1:0-457 GCF_001515625.1 Sinocyclocheilus rhinocerous
TGACAAAGATCTGTTCTTAATTTCTGTTGTACCTGCAGCTTAATTTCCCCAGAGATGGTTTTTAATATGTAATGAAAATACAGGCAGCCAAAAGAGAAACAACATAGTCTTGATGCCAGGAGTAAGCCATTACCAATAAAAGGGACATTATATGAATACGATACTGTTGTGTTCCATGAGAAAAAAAAAAAAAGAATTAGAGCCATAAATACTTTTTTGTTATGTGAAATATTAGATATTTTAGATAAACTATTGTCTGACTCTAGCATAAAACTAACCAAACATAAAAATAAATAAAAATCTTGTTTTAAGCAATGGCTACTTGTGATTTTAGTCTGGCCCACCTCAGAGGTAAAGTATCCATCAAATAAAATTGTACAATAATATAATGAGCTATTGAAATTATATTTAGGTCACTGTAATAATAAAACATTTTTAATTTTCTACAAATTAAAAA
>NW_015749149.1:0-457 GCF_001515625.1 Sinocyclocheilus rhinocerous
GGAGAATGGGCATGTCTGCATATATATCTGCCTCCCAGTCTATTAAGTTCCCTGAGTCCAGTAGCAGCTCACCCCCAGCGGTGGTGCAGTGGGCGGTGCTTTCTTCAGTGCTTTCGTGCTCCACTGTGGAATCCTCCGTGGTGGGCTTCGTTGCTGGCACTCGCACCTGGTCAAACATCATGTGAGGCTCTGGCTCTGGGGCGATCCTCAGCTCTGTCACTCTTTTCAGCAATGGCTCGTCGGTCACAGCAGGCTTTGGCTCTTCGTCTGTGGTGGGCTCAGGCTTTGGCTCCACGCAGCAGGGTGATGGTGGGCTGGGCTCTGGGTCTGGAGAGGAACTGGCGAGATCATTCTCGGTGCAGATGGTGAACGGAGATCAGTTTCTCGCCAGTATCCATTCCACAAAGGCGGCAAAATTCTCCCGAGGGCCATCTTCGGACGACGGCACTCTGCACGC
>NW_015749150.1:0-457 GCF_001515625.1 Sinocyclocheilus rhinocerous
AGGCGTGGAAAAAACGGTTCAGGCAGCTAAAGAGACTTCAGTGTCAGAAATGAACCACATACTCCTGATCAACAATGCAGGTGCGCTGGAGCGTCATTCCACTGTAAAAAAAAAAAAATAAATAAAATTTCTTAGTATTTGTGTCTTGTTTTCCAGTACAAATATCTAAACAGTAAAAAAAAATAATAATTGATTTAAATCTACCGTTCATTTGTTTTTTTATTATGTCATTTCTAATTATTTTATTTTTTAAAAATATAAATAAATAAATAATTTTAGAATAAAAACAAGTAAAAAATACTACACTATAAATCTTAATGTAAAATTACAAAAATTTTAGAATAAAAGCAGCATAAACTTACTTACTAAAACATTTAAATCATAAAAATGTACATTTAAATTAATAATTAAAAAAAATAATAAAATCAAAACTGTAAAATAACAATAAATACAAATA
>NW_015749151.1:0-457 GCF_001515625.1 Sinocyclocheilus rhinocerous
AGGGTTATTGAGTTAAACAACATATTGTATAAAATAATAAGAGAATATATTCAGAGAATATTTTTTGAATTAAGTTTACTTCTTTAATTTTGTTTCTTACTGCAGTAAATTAAAATAAAATAAAAACAGCTTAAAATTGTTAAAAAAAATATTTACTACTGCTACTTCAAATAATACCATTATTAAAATTAAATAAAATATAAAATAAAATACAAAAAATCTTTGTATTTTTTGTTTACCTGTAAAATATCAAATTGTATTAATTGTATATGTCCTAATGGGTGTTAAAGCAACATTAGCACATGCATGATGTATTGCACATTAAGAGATGTTTGTCCAGCAAATATGATGCTTAAAATAGAACGTCATGAGGTCAGTATTTTCAAACTCATAGCCCATAGGATTGTTGATTTAAACATATTGTATAAAATAAAAAGAGAATATATTCAGATTTTTT
>NW_015749152.1:0-457 GCF_001515625.1 Sinocyclocheilus rhinocerous
CTGATCATTAGGCTTTTGCAACTATTACAGTTTTTCATAATCACTAGGACACATTTCACAATACTTTTGTTGCTTTCTTAAAACTCATCACACAGTTCTTACCATCTTTCAGCTTGGCACAGCAGTAAATTTCGTATCCAAAATGCACTAAAACTTCTAGCTCACTGTGTGAAGAGTTTTCAATAAATTACCAAAGTATTGAGAAATAGTTTGCAGAAATTGTAAAAAACTGAAATTTAGAGATTAACATTCTAATTTTATGTCTCCAAATAATTTAAACTTGCCAGGATATTGCTAAATAGCAGCTAATGTGTCTTTACATATGATCTGGGTGCCTTCGTCAATGTTAGT
Organism: Sinocyclocheilus rhinocerous; assembly: GCF_001515625.1. Classification (NCBI taxonomy): domain Eukaryota; kingdom Metazoa; phylum Chordata; class Actinopteri; order Cypriniformes; family Cyprinidae; genus Sinocyclocheilus; species Sinocyclocheilus rhinocerous. The sequence continues at coordinate 352 of NW_015749152.1, forward strand.
CAATGCAAATTTGCCAGTTTTATCGTCCATTAGCCAGAACCACAAAACCAATTGCTGCATGATGTAGGGTATCAGAGTGAATCAGACAATTTAAGATTCGATCAGA
>NW_015749153.1:0-457 GCF_001515625.1 Sinocyclocheilus rhinocerous
GTCTGATCTGAGAGCAGAGAGCAGGAGTCTGAAGAGAGCGGGTCATCATCAGAAGAATATCCTCAGGGTTCAGCTGGGGAAATCAGGCTTTGGTGAAGGGGATTTTCTTTTCTGTCTTACCACTGTGCTTCTCAAATGAAATAGTAGGTTTACAAAATGCCTCAAGTGTGAAAAACACCTTTTGAATTTTATGTGGTGAAAATATTTTCGCCATATTATTCTTGAATTCCCGTTTTCCAATCAGAGGATGCATCATTTCATCCAAACACTCACTGTAGTCATATGAATATATTTGGCAATTCAAAATGCTGGTAACATTAGTTATCTACTTTAGTTAACATGAAGTAAGCAAGGCGAGCATTTGTGGTTAAAAAGTATATAAATGTTTATTTTCTTTCGAAAATGAGCGATGGTTTGGCTGGATAAGACTCTTATTCCTCGGCTGGGATCGTGTAGA
>NW_015749154.1:0-457 GCF_001515625.1 Sinocyclocheilus rhinocerous
TCAAAGGACCCCATTAACTTCTCCATGCTCCATGCTCTTTAACATTTTCATAAGCTACTCAAATAGTTGCTGACGCAGCTTTGCCATTTAAGGAAACGGTGGCTTTCCCCATAGCAAAGTCAAACACGCCATCAATTCCCAACTGTTGCATTTACAGAGCAGACAAAATGTTTGACTTGGCACAAAAGCGGGAGGGCTGAAAAATTATCATGTTTACGTATTACAATATGCAATAAGTTAAAGTATATACAACATATGTTGTCCTATCTCAGTTTAAACACAAGAAAACTGCAGCCATCCTATTGCCATCCACTACATTTTTCACAAAAGTAAGTGGTAAAGTTTTGTAAAAAAAAAAAAAAAAATAGGTATATTAAAATTAAAGGTATACTTAAAGTATACAATTACATTTTTAATATTTTAATAGTTTGGTAGTCTTTAAAAGAATAAGAACTAA
>NW_015749155.1:0-456 GCF_001515625.1 Sinocyclocheilus rhinocerous
CACACACACACACACACACACACACTCTCTCTGATCTGCCGGTGTTTTGCGTCTGCAGTGGTGGAGTGCAAGCGCAGATGGAAGACCATCAGAGACAGATTCATCCGAGAGCGGAGGCTGTGTCAGCTGAGGAGGGAAGAAGGAGGCCGGCGCCTGCATTTCTGGCCACACAGAGAAAGCCTGTCGTTTCTGGAGGCTCACGTCAGGAAGAAGAAGCGTGTCGCTGAGCATCCGGACGACTCTCTGGACGAGTGCAGCGGCGGAGACTCCAAGCCCGGTCTGGAGACAGACAAGCAGTTCGAGTCGAAGCTCCAGCCGGTGACCCAGCTGCCTCCGGGACTGAAGCTGCCGCAGACGCCCGCTCCGACCATCACCAGCGAGCTCCACGGCAAGACGGAGAAAGAGAAGGAGGCCTTCGACGAGGACGAGCTGTTTCTCTTGAGTTACGTCCCTGCC
>NW_015749156.1:0-457 GCF_001515625.1 Sinocyclocheilus rhinocerous
GGAGATGTTGCTTAGCAACCTAAAATCTTGATGGCACAGGATGCAGCCTAGTAACACTTTTGTTCATGCGAGGTACAAAAAAAGGATACAGACCCAACAGAAGGTTTGTACCACTCATGGTGCTCGCTATAGGCTGTCCAGTTGTGCAGTGTTGTGCACAGTGCAAATGGCCATGACCATCTGCGTGCTCCGCCTCTCCACAGGGGGTTGAATACATTTTAATAGACCTTATCTCATTGTCATCTTTAGAGCTTATGGGGCATGATGGATGGGGGAGGGAGGAGTCTCCTGTGCATTATCCTTAGAGAGGGGTTGCGTTTGTGTCTTACAGCACTGCATTTGCACTACATGCTGAAACCAAATAAATAAATAAATCACATTTCAGTGGTCATGCTACTGTGTACATAAGTCATCAATTTTAAAATTGAAAGTAAAATCAAAGTGGTGTCAGTCACAA
>NW_015749157.1:0-457 GCF_001515625.1 Sinocyclocheilus rhinocerous
GGCCCGGCTATCTCCATGGCATCTCCTATGGCCATCCCCAGCAACACCATGCACTACGGGAGCTAAGGCCAAGGGACGGCCTCTGCATGTCCATTTACCCCCAACCCCTACAAACTGACCGCAGCCAAATTCAGAATACCAAAACCAATGCACCAGTCTCTGACCATCACTTTATAGCCTCTCTCTCTCGCTCTCTCTATATATAGATATACATGTATACGTATGTATATATATATTCTAAACTCTGTTTCTCTCACTGGTGTTTTATTCTTACATATCCGTCCCGTGGCCCTATAACGTTAACGTGCGCAGGCATTCGGCCAGTTCAACACGTCTGAGGTGTATCATTGTTACTCTTCCCCAATCACACACAGCGCCTGCTCCACAACCAGCCACTAGGAGGCAGCACTTGTCTGTACGCATGCTGAAAAAGCACAAACCAGAGACTCAATGAAAA
>NW_015749158.1:0-457 GCF_001515625.1 Sinocyclocheilus rhinocerous
CAGATAAAGTGCTTGCAAATGGTGTAATTACGTAGTTTGTCCAGTAGAGTGCACTCCATTATTTGCTACTGGCAATCTGGATGAAACGCTTTAAAGCTCAAGTGCAAGGAATACCACTGAAAATTTGAATGGCCATATCTCCATAACGGTGTGGTGGATTCACACCAAATTCTGAGGATCCCTTCAGCTCAAGGAGCCCTCTCAAACACTTAATCGAGTGTACGTCTCTAGGCCCCCTTTCAAATGAGACCACCCCCGTGTCGACAGCCCCTGGGGACCTGGAGTTATGGCCGGTCAAAGTCACGGTCAGGCGCCAACCGATCTGGCGATCCCAGAGGGCAACCAATGCGCAGAGGGCTCCTCGAGCTGAAGGGATCCTCCGAATTTGGTGCGAATCCACCGCACCTTTTGTGAGATAGTGACACCAGCCAACCCTTTCACTTCAGTGTTCAGGCAG
>NW_015749159.1:0-457 GCF_001515625.1 Sinocyclocheilus rhinocerous
TCTTTTCTAACATTATAAATGTCTTTCCTGTCACATTTGATCAATTTAATGCATCCTTGCTGAATAAAAAAAAAAAAAAACATGCAATAGTCTTATCATCTGCCAAAGCTCAGATTGTGTCCACATCAAATTCAAAAATGATGCTCTTAGCCTCCTCATGCCTGGTTGAATGTCACTGACATTTTCTGACTCCTAACACTTCTACACTGTGTCTGTCGCTCTCTCAGGTGTCTCCTGTAACTCTGTCCGGTTCAACAGAGCCGTCAGGTATCCTCAGGATGATCGGCGTCGCGTTTCCAGGAGAGAGAGAGCGAGAGGAATGGGAGAAAGAACAGGAGGAGGCCAGAATGAGAGACCACAGGAGAATCGGGAAGGTGAGTGCCAGCAGATCCTCCTGCAGTAGTAACCTCTGATTATAAAACAGATAGTTCCGGTGCTTGATTCTGATTGGCTGAGC
>NW_015749160.1:0-457 GCF_001515625.1 Sinocyclocheilus rhinocerous
CAGGCCTACCTTGATGTGTTTTATCAAGAAAATATTTATGCATATTGATCTCAGTCAGGGAAGATGGCATATTTAATTTGACTTAAATAAAAGTGTGGCTGTGAGGAATGGAATTTCAGTAGGTTCAATATTAACATCTCAAGTTTTCTGAGGTTTTGGCCTCTGGAATTTGTACAACAATGAACAAACACAGCCTCACATTTATTCATGTTCAAGTAAATTTCATAAACCCTGCCAAAAGTTCCAGACTAGATTACTTGCGCCATGAAACTCCAAATATTTTACACTTTTTATTTTTTTAGATGGACTAATCTATTGAAATTTAATTTCCAAAGAATTGGATACTAATTAATCAAACTGCCTGATTTCATCACACTAAAGCACTTATGATTTCTAAATCCATAGTGTATGTATTCCTCTGCTAATTTACTCACAGTAGAAGTTGAAAGCTTAAATT
>NW_015749161.1:0-457 GCF_001515625.1 Sinocyclocheilus rhinocerous
AGTTCCCATAAATCAGACCTCTGCTGCAGGCTTCTTTTGGCCCACCTGCAATGCTGTGTGCCTGTGAATGTAGTCAAAATGATGAAGAAACAAGCTTTGACACTGTAAAGAGTTATATGTGTGCTTAGTTGTGTTGCCTCTTCTTGCTTTCTGAGAGTGTTTTTTCATGCTGCCAAAAGTTCTTTGGCGCGTTCGTTAAGATGCCAAACGTTAGCTGTGTGGTGATAAAGCTGGAATGAATAAGTTTGATGTTTCTCCTGGTTTAATGTCTGACTCCACATTCTGTGGTGCTGTATATGGTATGACAGACAAACATGAACGTTTATGAGTAGGCCTACATTCTGAACTGTACTAAATGAGGGTCATTTATGTCTAGATGCATGTAAAAAGGGATTTGCCGAAAAGAAAACCTTAATCTTTTGAGTGCAATATGGATACTGGACCTTTTTGCTAAAGC
>NW_015749162.1:0-457 GCF_001515625.1 Sinocyclocheilus rhinocerous
CAAAGCTGCAGGAGTTGATGGGAAAGCCGCAGTATGAAAACAACAGTCTGGCCCAGCTGAAAACCAACATCCTGAAGGAATTCAGCACCAGAGAGATGGCGAGAGGCATCATATTCACCCAGACCCGCCTCAGCGCCATTGCTCTCTGCCAGTGGATTCAAGAAAACCCCAAGTTTGATGAAGTGGGAGTCAGAGCCAGCTATTTGATCGGTGGAGGAGATCAGAGTGTGGTGAAACCGATGACTGCTGTAAGTCACTCTCAAACTCAGGAACTAATGTGTCTGGTTCTGCATTCATTTAAAATGATTGTTCCAGGTTGCATTTGTGGAATAATATCAATTTCAATAAAATTATGTCCTGCCATCTTCAGGCAGAGCAGAAGGACGTGCTGAACAAGTTTCGTGACGGGCAGATCAATCTGCTAATAGCCACCACTGTAGCAGAAGAGGGTTTGGAC
>NW_015749164.1:0-455 GCF_001515625.1 Sinocyclocheilus rhinocerous
TATTTTTAAATTTAAAAAAAAATCTATCTAGATTCTATCGGAATGTAGATTTTTTTTTAAAAAGCTTTAACTTAATGAAAATTTATTTTTTTAAATAAATGTTACAATAGCAACACTGAAACAAATGCACACATAAAAACATGGCGTTCACCATTTCCAAAATTAGACGCAACAAAAAACAACAAAGAAAACAACTCATATCAGATACAATCACAATGCAGAACAACAAAATGCCTATCTTTAAAATGTTACTTGTCTTTATCTTTATGCCATGTCGATCATCTATATCAGACCTGTTCTCCATGTTATTCAAAGCATGATTCTGATTCTATGGCAGTTTCAAGTCATTATGCCCAATTAATTTTCTAGATAGACAGACAGACAGACAGACAGACAGATAGACAGTTAGTTAGATAGATAGATAGATAGATAGATAGATAGATAAACAGACAGAC
>NW_015749165.1:0-457 GCF_001515625.1 Sinocyclocheilus rhinocerous
CTTTAATGGTGATGGAGTGTTTTGGTTTCTGTCTGTATTTAGCAGATCAGCATGAGTGTTTCTTATGAACTGAGACCACATAAATCAGCAGCCGCTGACTGTGTTCTGGGACGAACTGTAAGAAAAGCCATGCATCCTCCCTCACTCATCTCTCTGCTCCATCATCCAAACTCATCGTCCAAACACTTCGCCACTGATCCACTGCCATGTGCACATGCTGCTACTTCATCAGAAACTCCTATTTAGCGGTCAGAGATCTGAAGTTTGAGTCCTGGACTTTATAAGATGGATGGATGGATGGATAAAATGATAGATCAGTGGACGGATGATAGAACAAAAAATGTATAAATGATAGAAAGATGCATAATGGAACAATGGATGGATGATAGAATGAATGAATGAAGGATGGATAGATAGATGTATGATAGAACAAACAATGGATGGATGTATGATGAAC
>NW_015749166.1:0-457 GCF_001515625.1 Sinocyclocheilus rhinocerous
CCTAAAATACATATTTTACAGTCACTGTTATGCATATTTATAAAAAATGCAGCTAAAAAGCTTCAGTGGCCCTCCTTCACAAAACTTAACATCCAGTCTTATCATAGAATGCAAAATGTTTCATTTCAGTCAAATGTAATTTATGCAACATTTCAAACGTTAACCCACGGGGAAGTCAACCCACGGCAACAGTTTAAAAGCAGCCCAATTCCATGGAAAAAAACGCGGAAATGACAACCCTGCATCCAACACCAGCTGCAGGAGTCAGATTTGATTGATCAGGGGTTGAGAGGAGAGATGGCTGACAAATCATGCTGGAGGATTTGCTGTTCAACAGATTCTGAGCTCATTGACAAATATCTGATCTTTTACACAGAGAGCCCGTGATCGCGAAATCGCGAAAGTGAACAGCGGCCACTCATTCAAAAGAGATTTAAATACTCGGCATATTGATAGC
>NW_015749167.1:0-457 GCF_001515625.1 Sinocyclocheilus rhinocerous
CCCAGTAATCATACATGTCTCTCTTCTTAAGTTTCAGAAGAGATCTCGACATGTCTCAAACTTTGCTCAGATACAGTCTGCAATCTGAAGTCAAAGATCTCAATATGAACTCAAACATTTCTCACCAAATGATGCAAGCTGCTCTCCACAATCATTGTATAGCTTTAAACTCTATAACTACTGACTCGTTTGGTTCTTTATGACCTTCTCCTTCTTTAATTCCAAATAGAATCTTATGAATCTTATACACTTCATGACTTTTAAAATTGGATTTTAAAACAAAAGGCATCACACTTTTGCAACTTTAACAACAATGTATTAACACAGCAAAGTTTTTCCTTTGCATTTTTAAAAAGTTTAGCATATGTACAACAATGTTGTCAAAACAAAAATGACTAAAACACAGTATTATTGTTACGGAAGAGGTCTGACACAACAGGTTAGTTAGATACAAAAC
>NW_015749168.1:0-457 GCF_001515625.1 Sinocyclocheilus rhinocerous
CTATTGTGTGACAGATAGATTTGAGACAATTAAGAAAGCAGAGTATAGCATTTTTGTTCATTGTATTTGGACTGATGAGAGATGTTTTTCCACATTAGTTCACTGAGTTTTGTCCAAGAGACTCTTGTGATTTTAGAATGCGTTCGCACATAATAACGCTATCAGAGTAATGCACGGAGACCTGGAATTTGTGTGGAAACAAGAAGAATGTGTTAACAGTTCCAACGAAACTGTATATATTTTCTGGCACATTATCACAAGCAATTTATGCTTTGGTGTATTAATTCAGTCACAGTGTGTATCCAATTAAAATACTGTAACAGGCAAAGTGAAGTGTTCAGGTGCTGCCATCTGGTGACTGAATCTGGAAACTGTTAATTAAAAACTATTCATTTTTCTCCCAAAACTATTTGATTTGAGTGTTATTACACTATGTAACTTTCTTTCTTTCTTAACC
>NW_015749169.1:0-457 GCF_001515625.1 Sinocyclocheilus rhinocerous
CTACCTTACAGATGCAGAAGGTAAAAGTTTTAAGCATTTCTTGCATACACCGAAATGTCTTCTCACTTGAAATTGATAATGCACTGCATCTTGACATTTGTATATTAGTTAAAGACCCCCTGTGATGAAAATCAAGTTTTTAAATGTTGTTTATGTCTGTGTGGTGTTTTTAATTTGCTTTAAGACAAACCATGTGCAAATTCATAAGTCAACACCATTGCTGAGTATCTTCTCTTTAAAACTGCAATGATCTAAAGACACTTTTAATAAAGCGGTTTGAGATCGCGATACCATTGTGCAGCGTTTACCTCAGTAAGTTGACCGCGTGGATCTCTGAGCTGTAATGAGCAAATGGAGGCGGGGCTACTTTGCATATTCATTGATCTGCTTATATTCAATGAAGCAAAGGTGTAGAGTTACATTCAAGCTATTTTAAAGCATGAATAATTTTTTTTTT
>NW_015749170.1:0-457 GCF_001515625.1 Sinocyclocheilus rhinocerous
CAAGAAATAAGATGGTAACTGAGATGTAAAATTACATTGAGAGATATAAAATCATATTTACAAGAAATAAAGCTGCAAATATAAGAAAAAAAGTAACAATTGTAAGGTATACAGTCACAACTGTAAGGTAAAATCATATTGTGAGATATACAATTCCAATTACAAGAAATGTATTGTAGCTATGAGATACAACATTTAAAAAATTACGAGATATAATTTAAATAACAATGTGCATGTGATGCCACACATCAAAACTCTGTGGCAATGTTTTTTTCAGCCATTTCAGATCTGGCTTCTGTGCCATATTTGTAATGTAAAGATGGTTTTACTGCAAACTCAAAAAGTTACTGTCCATTGCTTTCTTTATTTGCTTCTCTCTCATTCTCTCAGGTGGCTGTTCGGAGAGCTGACATGTTTGTGCTATGCTGTATGTGGCGTCCTCTTCGGCTTATCCAGC
>NW_015749171.1:0-457 GCF_001515625.1 Sinocyclocheilus rhinocerous
CTCCATTCGTTTGACACTGACCGCAATCCTAACATGTCAAGAACGTCGAATTTCAAAACCACCTAGATACTTGTAGTGTCTCTGACGTGAACATTTGCTTATAATACAAGGTACAAGAGAAACAGCCATAGAGAACAACAACATCACTGTGCTAGAAGCATGTCGGGTTGAACACACAATAACAGCACAGACGACGTGAAATTTAGACTTTTTTTTCCATTCGAATTGATGATACGCTGCATGAGTGGCACTTCAATGTGAACTAGTCCTAGTAATATTTAAAGTAGGCACTTCGCCCCTCTGTGCCCTAGAGTTCAGATTCTCATTTGGCTGTACATCTAACTGGATTACCACATTTGACACGGCAAACCACAAAAAGAGTCCAAGAAACGAAAACTTGCTAACAGAAAAAGTGGTACCCATTCAAGAAAACGAAACAGTAGACCTAGTTTAGGCC
>NW_015749172.1:0-457 GCF_001515625.1 Sinocyclocheilus rhinocerous
CGGCAGAGTCCAAGGAAACTAATACACAGACTCCAGTCCAGAGACGAGGGGATTTGAACTCCCTCATCATATTCCTTCAGGATCGATACAGCTCTCCACAGCCATGCATGAGAGTAGGGGAAACGATAGGGCTAAAACTAATGGACCACTGAATGGAAATTGAATTTAAGACTTGTAGACAAACTTGAAGTCTCCACTGATGGTTGTAAAACCAGATGTGCTATGATTTCCTGCAACTAACAGGAAAACACACGCTGACTTCACATAACTTGGGTCACAAAATGAGGCATGACAAACCAATGGTATTGAGCGAAAACAAGTCACCGCGACCTGGAACAAAAGCTCCCTGTGCTGTGAGAAAAGCACGAGTCATTTGCTCATCTCACACGCTCATGATGTCCTGACCACATCAAGACATGAGTCTGAATCGCTCGTCTTCATTGTGTGTGAAGGATGT
>NW_015749173.1:0-457 GCF_001515625.1 Sinocyclocheilus rhinocerous
CCTCCAAAAACATCCTAGAAACCACCTAGAATTTCCTAACAATACCTATTCTCTCCAAAAATATATAAATATGAAAGAGATGTAAAATATAAAATAGCACAGGAAACATGTTTGAGGAATGGGAAAACATTCACCACAGAATTATGTAACCTCGCGAAGCTTTTGGCATGTTGGCCCACACACACACAAACACATACACAACGAATGTATCAGTATGTTCATCTTAGTTACCAAAGTAACTTACAGCTGAAGCAGAGACAGACACTTTTATATGTCTCTGGTTAACAGCATTTCCAAAGATCTTCTACACACCAGCACACTGTCAAAAACCACAGAAAAGCTTTTCAGCATGATATGAGATGAGAACATTAGTTTTAAAATAGATGTTGTTTAATGTGCAAGCTCGGATTGCACACTCAAGGAGAAGAGATCAGATCTATCATTTACACTGGCAACC
>NW_015749174.1:0-457 GCF_001515625.1 Sinocyclocheilus rhinocerous
CCGTTTTACATACGATTTTACAGAATCCTTTGCAACCAGAGCTCTCCCGAAATAAAACAGCCTTTTCAGAAGCTTTATTAAAGGTTTACACCACAGTAATTAGTTTACCTATGTGACATCAAGGGCATCTCTGCAAATGCTTTTTGACAGGTAGCAAATGATTTTTAGGATCTGCAAGAATTGCATGCAATGCAAGTTCAATTGATTCAAAAGAAAATCTTGTGTTTTTCACTAGTTCCGATGAAGGAACTTTGTGATGTTGTTTGATGTGAATAGGCGGATGGAGACAAAGCTCAAGGAAACCATTACTTGAAACCACATATTTTCAGAGTTTAATTGCAGCCATTTTCAGGGTCATTGTGACTGATCGACTCTAAGCGTTTGCTTCAACGAGTGTCAAAGGGGATATGATCACACATTCAGGGAATTAAGACATTAGATAAGTGAGGGGTCTAAA
>NW_015749175.1:0-457 GCF_001515625.1 Sinocyclocheilus rhinocerous
CTGTGTGTGTGTGCACTTGGATGGGTGAAATGCAGAGCACAAATTACGAGTATGTGTCACTGTAATTGGCCACATGTCACGTCACTGGAAGAGATTCTTAAATAGTGATTATTGATCAATGAGCTCCATTGGGGAACAACTCAATGTCTCAGAGAAATTAGATCTAGAATTAGAATGCATATACTACTACTATTAATGGAATACAAAAAGCAGTGTAGTTTCAACATACTTGCAATTATTTCATTATCACGTTAGCATTTCCTAATGAAGACCTAATGATTTTCAGCAGTTTTAGGAAATTAACTAGCCTCTTCTCAAAGTCCTTTGACAGCACCTAATTCCCAGGCTACAGATTCAGTTTGATTAATGAACAAAAAGAGTGACTGAAACCCAGACCTTAGTTAAATTATCTGCACTCAACCTTCCTGCTTCTCAGCAAGCAAGACAATCTCTCTCC
>NW_015749176.1:0-457 GCF_001515625.1 Sinocyclocheilus rhinocerous
TACTTGGCCACATGTCACATCACTTTCACTTTCACTAATGAGTGGTGTATGTGAACATGCGCCTCAGCTTATCTCCATCAGAGTAAGCCTTTGTTTGCCAGCTTCACACATTGAGAGACACACACATACAGTGTCAAGTAAATACAGACAAAATATATTGATGTCAAGTGAATAATAAAGAATAAAGACCCATTTACTCCAAATACAAAAACTATAATGAAAACTATTATTATAAATATATTAGCATCCACACCACTGAATTCCACAAAGTTATTTCAATGATATTGTTCCTTTGTCACCGTCGTTATAGTTGTGGTTTGGACTCGGCTATTCCTTTATGGAGGATGGAGAGATTAGTTATTGTTATAGTCATCGTTCTTTGTGTGAACAGGCCTTTAGACTGTTATTTATTTTAACACTACTGTTAGAGTGAACGGTGAATGATGTGGGTGTATGT
>NW_015749177.1:0-457 GCF_001515625.1 Sinocyclocheilus rhinocerous
ATATTAGTTTACACATATCTCGTAATTCTGACCTTTTCTTGCAATTTTGTTTTTATGTCTTACATTTCTGACTTTTTTCTCAGAGTTGAGTTTATTCTGTGAACAATTGCAAGTTATAAACACATAATTGGTAGTTTACATCTCGTTTTTTTACACCATGAAATAAAAAATACGTTTATACATATCTCACAATTCTCAGAATTGCGTGTCACAATTCAGAATGAGAAAAAAAACTCATAATTGTGAGAAAAAAAATCAGAATTGTGAACTAAAAAGTCGCAAATACCTTTTTATTTTATCCCGTGTAGGAAACAGGCTTTCAGAAAAACATGTAATAGTTATGAGTAACTTTTTTTTTTAATTATCTGAATTAATTCAGATTATTAATTCTGACTGGTTTAATTCAAGAAATAATTTGGGTGTTTCATCCCCAGTAATAATTACATAAATAATAATA
>NW_015749178.1:0-457 GCF_001515625.1 Sinocyclocheilus rhinocerous
TATTTTTCGAATTTGTAAATAAAACAAATATTATTATTTGTAGATTTACAAGAAAATACCTTTCATTCTTTCTACTTCAGAATTTCTTGTTTAATTCTATTTTATTTGCCACTTCTTTGTAATTAATTTGTGTGAGTGAAAATAGTTTCAAAGTAAATCCTACACCATTTTTTTAGTATAGAAGACTAATTGGTATCTGTGTTTTGTGTCATATCTGTTACTATATTTTATGTTTTAGGGTTACTTTACTTAATAATTGTAATACTTAGCAATTCAGACATATTCAAAGCGCACCGGCCTTTACAGTGTAATAAACTGAGGCAGTGGAGGCACCTAAAGATGAGCTGAAGCTCTAATGAGTGTTTGTGTATGTTGGCGTCTTTGGCAGGTCTCGTCACTCCCACTTTTGGTGTCATGAGCAACAGTACTCCTTTAGGCCCCGCCTTGGACCGTCCCA
>NW_015749179.1:0-457 GCF_001515625.1 Sinocyclocheilus rhinocerous
TTTCTGTGATTCCAGGGGCTTTCTTGATTCCTTATTTTTTGACACTTATTTTTGCGGGAGTTCCTCTGTTTTTTCTTGAGTGCGCTCTCGGACAGTACACATCCATTGGCGGCCTTGGGGTTTGGAAACTAGCTCCAATGTTCAAAGGTATATGATTTCTGTTCAGCACCTTTCTTTCTTATCTGCCCCAATACTTAATGCTGAAAATACGAGTTGGTTTTTAGAAGTATTGCAATGTTAGTGTTGTGAGAGACCTTTAGTAAATGCAACATTGGATGAGTAGATTTAAACGCATGGGTTATGTGTTGCAAGTTTGTTATGACTGATACATGTTGTTCTGAAGATGCTAATCTACCCTCTGATCTTCAAAGCTGAAGACCAATTATGTAATAAAGTAGTCTGCAATGCTGCGTAAAGGACGTTTTGACCAGGCGGTTCACATGCTGCTTTGAAGGAA
>NW_015749180.1:0-457 GCF_001515625.1 Sinocyclocheilus rhinocerous
ACTGTGTTGAAAACCCAAAATGCTTCTCGTCTCGTCACATTCAGTTATGAATTGCATAAATCATCTAAATGTCAGCTTATATTTTCAATTTAAATTTTTTAAAATATATATTATTAATAAAATTTAATATTACTGCGTAAAACAGTTCTCATACTGCATTTCTGACCCTAATAATAATAATAATAATAATAATAGTGATGTTTCCTTTTAACACTGACTTGTTTAAAAAAAAATTTAAAAAACAGTTGCATTTAACTCATTACACAAAATGTTTAATCAGAACTGGTAACATTTTTTATGCATTTATAACATGAAGGCACTTAACCTCATCTGAACTGGTGATCCAACAAGAACTCGAGCTCAACATGTAGTTGAGTTTCTTCAGGAGATTTGTCTGCGTGTGGCGCATCTGATGAAGGCTTTCTCGCTCCATTTGTTCGGCGGCAGCATGTAGGGT
>NW_015749181.1:0-457 GCF_001515625.1 Sinocyclocheilus rhinocerous
GTTCTTACACATCATCTGGGCACAGCCTTCATCTCTCTCAATGTACACTTTACATTTAGGACAGCGTTTGATCGGAGCCTCGTCCTCCTCACTCTTGAGGTTGGAGCTGAAAGAGGGGAGATGAACATGCAACAGAACAGGTCATGACTCATGAGTCTCATGTTCGGTTTCATCAAGGCTATTTGAATACCTCTTACATTGAAGTGTCAGGTTCAAAAGAAATAACTTTTCCTAATGTTCTAAAATATGACTAAAATTATACTAAAATTTCAACTTGCTAACATGCTTTAACTGTATATATAAACAAAAGTTTGGGGTCGGTAAGATTGTGCTCACCAAGGCTGCTTTCATTTGATCAAGAATTCAGTAAAACAGTGATATATTATTTCAATTTAAAATTATATTTTAATGCATTTTCAAATGTAATTTATTTCTGTGATGGCAAAGCTGAATTTTC
>NW_015749182.1:0-457 GCF_001515625.1 Sinocyclocheilus rhinocerous
TAGACCTACACTTTTGTGGTCCTGCTCTCATCCTGATCTCTCCTCCTTGATCCACACTATAAACACACAAACACACATTCATAAGTTCACAATCACATATAATCAGACTGACTCAGTGACGGGGCACCTTGTGGCACCCGTGTCCAGACCTCTGTGAGACTGAGTGAATAGTATGTATATTTGGTGTGCTGTCCGAGGGGAGGCTCCGAGCTCAGAATACAGCCAGAGAACTCCCCATATCCCACGCTGGGACAGGAGCAGTTAGAGCTGATTAGGTTTTGATGGGCTTTTTAATATGAAATCGATTGGATCTTATACAGCTTTTGAAAATACAGCGTCTGATGAGCATTGACCGAGGGCTTGGATCTGCTGCTGAGAGAGGCCCTTTTGAGCAGCTGTGGTTGCTGCCCTAATGTGAAAAGAATGGCTGGAAAAACTGTCTGCTGGTTTACCTGAT
>NW_015749183.1:0-457 GCF_001515625.1 Sinocyclocheilus rhinocerous
ACTTAACTACATTGTATTTACAGATCATTTTGATAACACATAGTAGTTTAGAACCTTGCATACATAAACTACACCTAAAAGCTTGTAAATGAGCAATCATGGTGACTGAATGACTTAAGAAAGACAAAAAAAAACAAGTAATTATGTTAAAAACATTTAATTTACTTGAATTAATGACCTTTTGGATCGCACTTAGTCTGGAACCTCACCCTTGAGCAAGCCAAACTGGAGTGAAAATCTCCAGACTGATTTAGTCTTGGGATCACTGGAACACTCCAGCCTTTCCACCACGTCAAGGTGGCGATCCTTGGAAAGGACATTCACTCTCCATTCATTCCTTATCTAACACACTCACACACATATATACACACACATGCACACACACATTGTTGTACGTTTTTTTGCAGCGGGGCAGCTCCAGGACGCTGGACACACAAGTACTCTGGTTCTTTTGCCC
>NW_015749184.1:0-457 GCF_001515625.1 Sinocyclocheilus rhinocerous
TCTGATCCAGAATAAACACGTTTACTGTCACGTTACTGCTCAGAGTAGGTGTTCCAGAGTCTTTGGCCACAACTTGGAACTGGAACATTTTAACAGTTTCAAAGTCAAAGCTCTTTAGCGCATAAATCTCCCCGTTTTCAGAGTTAATATTAAGGAAAGATGTATATTTGTTTTCCTCGTTATTTTCTCTCCATATATGATAGCCGATTATAGCATTTTCGTTTGAGTCTTTGTCAGTAGCAGACACAGAAAATAATATTTTGCCTGGGACATTATTTTCCATCACATAATACGAATACGGGGAAAATGAGAATTCCGGACAATTGTCATTTACATCTGATATCAGAACAGATATAGATTTAACAGAAGACAATGATGGTTCTCCTGCATCATTTGCAACTAATCTTATGTCATACTGAAATTTCGATTCTCTGTCAAGTAATCCAGAAGTAACTAA
>NW_015749185.1:0-457 GCF_001515625.1 Sinocyclocheilus rhinocerous
TCTCCAAACATCTACCATATCATCACTTTGCATCCACTGATTTAAAAATTTCCTGGACACATCCGATTTGAAGTTCGCACTGCTCGACGCATCTAATCTTGTGCACCACACATTGAAATCTCCAACCACTATACATTTACCTTTACATAATGGTTTCATTTCTTTAAAGACTTCTTTTCTTTCAGTTTCTACATTAGGTGCATATATATTTATCAACCTAAACAATTCATTACAAAACACAAATTCTATGACTAACAATCTTCCTTTATCATCTTTATATATTTGCTTTACACAGTGCACTCTTTCTCTTTTTATCAAAATCGCCACACCACATGCTTTTTCAGTTCCATGATTAACAAAAATATCCTCTTCCCATAATTTTTTTATGTTTTCCATAATATCCTCTGACCAATGTGTCTCTTGTAAACAAATTATATCTGCTTTCAGCATTCCAATC
>NW_015749186.1:0-457 GCF_001515625.1 Sinocyclocheilus rhinocerous
TATCATGATTTATCGTCAAACCGGTAATCGTTACATCCCTAATTGGGACTGTCATATACATAACATTATAAAGAGAAAACTACCGTAATAAAAATTTAATTCTTTGAGGTTTATTTGCAGTGTTTCAGCGCGTTGTTAAGAGCCAAGAGCGCATCCACGAGTTACACATCTGACTGGCACATAATTTAGTTCAAGATAACTTGTGCATTTCCATCTTTTTGTGCATAAGTTGTAATATTATGTTTATGTTCAATAAATATCTGATTCTCATATAGCCTAATTTACCCGCTATCACAAGCGCTTCAGTTTACCGGTGTTCATTCATCTCTTCAGCTACAGTGCACGCAGCTCAAACAACAATGCTGCTATTTAAAACAGTGGTATTAAATTTGTTACTTTTTCAAAATCATTGATGCTAGGGTTGGGCGATGTCTACCAAATTGGCATCGGACGATGT
>NW_015749187.1:0-457 GCF_001515625.1 Sinocyclocheilus rhinocerous
ATTTTGGATGTGATTAATCGCGATTAATCGTTTGACCGCACTAATATATATATGTATGTATGTATGTGTTTGTAGAGATGAACTCAAGAAAAGTCTCTGGATCGATCCGGGTGCTTGGGTCGGTCCCAGACGTTAAGCTGCTTATGGTCAGGATGGTGTTTAGTGCTGCTGCGTGAAAGAATGTGGCCATTTGTTCGAGTTTTTATGCTCTTTCTGCAGTCATATGATCAGCTTTAATACGGTCTGAGAACCCAGCCATCGACGGACGCTTTCCTCTCCCTGATTCTGAGAACGTGTCAAGACAAGATGTGTATGAGGACGTTATGAAATCGTAGAGCAGGTTTAGAAGCGCTCGTACTATACGTTTTAGTTAAACTTGCACATAACTTCATCTCACAAAGGAAGAGCCTTCATTGAGGAACTTTCTTTGATCTTGTGAGATGTGCTGTCAAAACTT
>NW_015749188.1:0-456 GCF_001515625.1 Sinocyclocheilus rhinocerous
ACCATATACACTCACTCTCTCACACACACACACACACACACACACCATATACACTCATTCTCTCACACACACACACACACACACACACCATATACACTCACTCACATGCATATTTTCCTCCAATTTTATTCTTAATAATAATTAGCCTACTATATTATTAATAACAATATAACTATTTTTATTTTATATCTGTTATTAAAAATAAGAACATATGCAAATAAACAGTAGTTTAATCGAGAGCAGCGAGTCTTTTCTTTTAACGTTTGATTAACATTGAGACAGATCTGTTTTAAGACCTACTGTAATGCATGGATCGAATATAATGTTAAACATCAGATTTTTCCCCAACCATTAACTAAGCGTTGATGTTAATGGATTATGTTTGTGTGAATCTCGCCAAGACATATTTTGCAATGATGCACTTTATTGGGAGATCGCGTAGAGGCGCATCTTCTG
>NW_015749189.1:0-457 GCF_001515625.1 Sinocyclocheilus rhinocerous
ACTTGAGAAACGCAACGACTGTTTTCAAACTGTTTTCATTTATCTGTGCAATTTTGTCATACTGGTTATTGGCCATCAACAATGTGGAGATCTCCCCATGCTGTTGCATTATTGAATCTAGCATATCGTGATTTGAATTCCACCTGGTCTCGATGGATTGTTTGAGGGATGTCTTCAAGCTGTTCTGCAGTCCTGAATGTTTGAAATATTTTACCAGTTTTTTTGCACTGGTCAACAGTTCAGACAGCTCGGGTGTCTTGGCCAACACGTCTGGGGCAAATGCGCTGGACAGGATGACGTTCAGGATATGCGCATTGCAATTCAGCCTGGTGTACCCACGCAGAGCAGCAACTATGTTGGCTCCGCGATCAGTCACAAACACAACACGGCCAACAAGCAATGACGTGTCTATTCCAAATGCACGGAGTTTCTGGAACAGCAAGTTTCTAATGTTCTC
>NW_015749190.1:0-457 GCF_001515625.1 Sinocyclocheilus rhinocerous
ACCAGCATAACAAAAAATGTTTTTGAACCAAATCACCTAGCCTGCTTTTAACCAAAGACTTTTCCATGTTTGGAACAACATGGGGATGTAAATGATGACAGAACTTTCTATTTTGTATGAACTATCCCTTCAATAACTTAAAAGTTAATTATAGGATAGGGGGAAAAAAACAAATATTGTTCTTCTTACCCCTTCAGTGTGCCCAATACTGCTGTAATAACGATAGTAGGACTGAAAGTCTGGATTATTGTGATACCAGTTGGGGTCAACAGTTCTTCTTGGACGTGCATGTGCCAGAAAATCATGGGCATGTTCAGAGTCAATGCTGACAGCTGGATTAGATGCTGCAAGAGAAATTAGTACTAATGTATGAGTCAAATTAAATTTTTGATGGAATAGTCTAGAAGACAAGTATGCCCACTGCTCCGGGTGTGTGTTCACGGTGTGTGTGTGTTCA
>NW_015749191.1:0-457 GCF_001515625.1 Sinocyclocheilus rhinocerous
CTAGGTTAATAAAGACAAAACTCTTTAGCGTATTTACAGATGAAAAGGACCTGCACCTGAAGCCCTGAACAGGCATTTTTGCTACATTTTGCTGCTTCTTCTGGCCGCTTCCTCTCCTTCATCGAGTCCCGCACATTTACTCTGTTCGAAACCGTCGTTTGAAGCGCGGAACAGAAGTGAGCCGATTCGTATAGCGCAGCGCTGCTAGTCAAGACTAAACGATTTATGAAATATTATCGATTTATTATCGTATGGTACGAAATTATCACTTTGGCACATTGAGAAGGCAAAAATATAAAATAATAATAATGACAAAAAAAACAGGGCAGCAGGCCATATCAGCCGCCAGGCCACCGGGAATTCGCCCGGTGCTCCCAATGGCCAGTCCGGGCCTGGTTCTGAACGAGGAAATTGTGAGGGCTGAAAGGGCTGAGAACTTTTATGGCCATATCTAGTG
>NW_015749192.1:0-457 GCF_001515625.1 Sinocyclocheilus rhinocerous
AGAAAAAACAAAACAAAACAGAACCATTCATTGGCCTGTGAGACTGCCTGGAAAATAATGGTGTTGTATGTCTGATACATCTAATTGTCTCAGCAACAGGATGGGAAATTCCAAGAGAGAAAGGCTACAAGTGGGAGGAGCATGACAGAGAACGAGAGGGAGCTACCCAACCAGCCAGAGATAAACCTGGGCCACTGTGAGAGATTAATGCAGGAATATAATCCCCCAAATGAGCTGTAATCCAACTGCCTAATTATTCCCACAAGCCCCTGAGACTACAGATTAGTGGAATTAATATCACTGCCTTGCAGCAGACAGAAAGAGAGAATGCACAGAGTGCAAAGAGACATGTGTCTTTAGCCACAACTCATATGCTAAATCATTCAGGCACACGCATCTGAATTTTGTTTTTCCAATAATTTACAACAGACTTTTTGAGGCGGGGTTGATCTAAAAC
>NW_015749193.1:0-457 GCF_001515625.1 Sinocyclocheilus rhinocerous
TCCTTTAGTTTCTTGAGGTACTAAAATAACTAAAACTGAAATAAAAATTAAATGAAGACATATTAGGGAAAAAAAACTAATGACAAAAAAAGAAAAGAGGAGATAAAAAATAATTTACAATATTAATAATAACTACAATAGTATCTCAAAAATATACTAAAATAACCCCATCCTTAAATTTAAAAGGCAACTATATATTTTCATTTATATACTGTTAAAAAATTAAATGTTAAATATTATTTAGAAAATATTGTTTCCTGTTACATTTTTATATTTTTCTTCTCACTATAGTGCTGTACTCTCAGATGTTTGTTCATTTATTTATTTAGTTGTTGATTTTCAAAAATATTTGAATCTAATACATTTTATTTCAATTAATTTAAAGGAGACATATTATGCCCCTTTTTACAATATATACGTCTCTGGTGTCCCCAGAATGTGTCTGTGAAGTTTCAGC
>NW_015749194.1:0-457 GCF_001515625.1 Sinocyclocheilus rhinocerous
TACATTTCTCCAAACCTGATGAAGAGACAAACTCATCCTAATCTCTGATGATCCGAGGGTGAGGAGATTTTTGGGTGAGCTACTCCTTTAACATGAGGTTGAGTTCAGACACTGTGTAGACGGTGAGGCTCACTATGATGGTGATGTCATACCTGTGAGGCACGTGTTCAGTGGTTCGAGGCGCTTGTTTCGTATCTCGGGTCTCTTCGCAGACGCTCGTCTGACTGACAGCTGAACACAGACACAGAGACTCACTGTTATTAACACAGAATCTAGCAGGAACTCCATCAACTCAAATAATCAGAATATAAATAGATTAAATACTTATATTAAAACAATCTAACTTAATCAAAATGTTTGAGAGCGCGTGAGTGTGTGTGTGTGTTTGAGTGTGTGTGTGTGTGAGTGAGTGTTTGAGTGTGGGTGAGTGAGTGAGTGAGTGTGTGTGTGTGTGTGA
>NW_015749195.1:0-457 GCF_001515625.1 Sinocyclocheilus rhinocerous
TTTACTGACACACTTGGAGCGACTTTCCTCCTGATTATTCCACCAGCAGATATTGCTGATGGCAGTCTGGGCTCTGATACACACAGGCCTAATTAGAGGCTGTCTGGGTCACATGCATTTTTATAAACTAATGGAGATCTTTCCGATCAGTAATGCCACCACAATGACACGGGCAGACCTCAGCCTGCCACACGTCAGTTACTCTTCAGTCACATGAAGAAGAAATAAACACTAAAAATCAAGCATATGAGAGATGAAAACATACGAAAGTCAAATATAAAGTTGAAAACAGTAAAATGGTCCCATTTGTGACTGTCACGGTCAGTTGAGTGGTAGATGGATGGATAAATGGATGGAGTCTTTGCAATGGGGTCTGGAGTATATGAGATGTCTGACAGTTATTATAGCAAGTGCACAGCTGGGATTATTGACATGAAACCCACGATCAGACATTATA
>NW_015749196.1:0-457 GCF_001515625.1 Sinocyclocheilus rhinocerous
AAAAAAAAGTTAATACAGCGTTGTTTTGAAGTAAAAAGAAACAATGTTTTATGTAAACTTTTATGTAAACTCTATGTAAACTTAATTCATGCATCAGAGGGTTAAGTGTACAGATGGGAATATATGTAAATAGCGAGATTTTTAACATTATCCATTTCATTTAAAAAATTTTTAAAGCTCTTGTGATCTGAGGACTGACATCCGTCCAACTGATCAATGACTGATCGAATAGCGTTTGTTGCTTTTGTTTTTGGTCGATACATGACAATAAAGAAAAAAACAAAAGCAACAAACGCTATTCGACAAGCTTCACTAGTTAATTAAACAGGGATTTGTAATTAAATGTGTGATTATATGTCTGGTGCGTTGTTAAGCAGCGGACTCGTCTTCACACACAAAACCTCAGCGGACGTTACAGAACTATTAGCTAGCCACCGAAGCTAACCAACAAAACAAC
>NW_015749197.1:0-457 GCF_001515625.1 Sinocyclocheilus rhinocerous
ATTCTGTCATGTACACAAGAAGATATTTTGAACATTGGTAATCAGAACAATACAGATCGAGCACTTTCTTGCATGCAAAACATGGCATTTGCTTTGCTTCTTGTGGCAAAACAGAAATAAATTATTTAATCAATTCCTGTACAGGAATAAAACACTTTTCAGTAAAAAATGTGTTTCTACATCAATGATGTAAAAGAGATAAAAGCATTAAAGTTGTGCTGACTTTGTTTAGAAGCACTCCGCTTTCATTTTCATCATATCTCCAGACTGTTGTTCTTGTGTTGTTGTTATTATAATAGGCTATAATACAATATATTCTTATTACTATCTTTGCTATGTCACTGTTTGACAGTATTGTAATAGCTTCAGTAATAAATTAATAAAACTCTTATAACAAAAAATGAAAGATGATTGTTGTAATCACCTTGTGTTGAGCTGAAGAGAAGAAACATCCATC
>NW_015749198.1:0-457 GCF_001515625.1 Sinocyclocheilus rhinocerous
TTTGGTGAAAATGCACTGTAAACCTTTATCAACACAATCTTTTGTAAAATAGGCTTTGATTAAGCAACATAAAATAATGGAGTGAACTATTCATCCGTTCTTTGACAAAATATTTACTTCCATCATTCAAAACACAAGTTAAATGCTGTGACAGGTGACTTTCTATTCAGTAAATCTGACTGAATTCAGATGATTTCAGTCATTTATTCACTTTGTTCATTTATTTTCTGTGTAGAGCCGCAGCTTAATTATGCAGCAGAAACACTGTCAGTGTGCAGCCCTATGTCTGTGTCAGTTTCACTTTTATAATACTTACACTTGTAATGTGAAACAGGCTTAATCTTCATGTGAATTAACGTACTCATGTCATGACTTCTGGAGTTTAAATCTACAGCCATCAGTTTCACTTTTACTGGATTCATCTGTCCACGTGATGATTTAGTGACAGTCGTTTTAT
>NW_015749199.1:0-457 GCF_001515625.1 Sinocyclocheilus rhinocerous
TCTCATCTACAGAAGTCCTCATCCAAACCGATTTGAGACTCTGGCTCAGGTGCTCGGGACTGGAAAAAGAACGACAGATATATGATGTTACATATCGTGCTGAATCATATTTAATTGGACATATTCCACAAGTAACAGCATGACCCAGGCCATTCCTTTGGTCATTCTAATATGCTGAGCTAAGTGCTCAAGAAGCATTTATTTTTATCAATGATAAAAACAGTTGTGCTTCTTAATATCTTTGTGGAAACCATGATACATTTGTTTTTTTCAGGATCCTTTGATGAGTAATAATTTAAAAGAACAGCATATATGTAATTTTTTTTTTTGGTATCAGTATAAAAGTATGTACTGTCACTTTTGATCAATTTAAATACATGAATAAAAGTATTAAGCTTTTCAAAAATAAAACTGACCACAAAACGTTTATACCTTTAAATATGTATTTAAAATGAAT
>NW_015749200.1:0-457 GCF_001515625.1 Sinocyclocheilus rhinocerous
TTGCATTACCTAACTAATAATAAAATGTTAGATTTGTTTTTATTCTGACATTTTCTAAGATAAACGGCTCTAGTAAATTACATTAAGTGCATGAACATGATCTAAAAACTAGAAACTACGTTTGCATGGAGCATGGGGCATGTCAGCCGGGATTCTAGAATTCTGACTAACTGCTTGACTTTCATTATGTTGTTATAAATTTGTCTTAACTGTAGGGGGCTAGATAAAAAACTCGAAACTTTAAAGTGGTCATGAACTGCATTTAAAAAAAATATTATAATGCTTCCTTGGGTGCACTTTTACATAAAAAATGTCATGATTTACAAATAAAAAGCCATTTTCACCTCTGATAAAGGGAGTTATGCTACTCTGATGTTAAAGGGCGTGTTCTTCTCTCGCTTTCAGTATAAAATGTAATCACCAGGGATGCACCGAAATTAAAATTCTTGGCCGAAGC
>NW_015749201.1:0-457 GCF_001515625.1 Sinocyclocheilus rhinocerous
TGACTCTCACAATTGTCTTTTTATCTCATAATTTTAACTGTCAATATTTTGACTTTTTGTTATAGTCACGACTTGTCATAATTTTGACAATTTATGTCATAACTATCAGTATATCAAATTCGACTGTCACAATTATGACTTTGTATCTCATAATTTCTTCTTTTATCCCATAATTATATAGAATTTTGACTTTTTCAGTCGCAGTTATGACTTTTTATTTTAGGATTATAATATTGTCAGTTCATGAAAGCATGATTTTCATTGTGGTGAAATGGGTTTCCATATGTAAGTATGTTTAGGTTATCAAATATGTTTGTATTTCCCTTGTCTTTGAAGTGGAATTGAATGTTTTTATCTTTTTCTTTCCATCACTTTTGCTCAGAGGTGTTTTGGCTGAAATTTCATCTGACGTGATCGAAAGTGACATGACTTACCCATTTAGTGTCTTCAGACAGCA
>NW_015749202.1:0-457 GCF_001515625.1 Sinocyclocheilus rhinocerous
ATGACAAATTTGTTAGGGTGTAATTTGGCAATGGTAGAAAAAAAAATTAAAAAACTTGTGTAACCTTGTTTGGCAATCAAATTAGTAAATCAAATTAAACAAGAATTTTTTTTTTCTTTTAAATGACTAAGGTTAAACAAAATGGTTGACAATATACTTCACAATGTCTGATGATCAAGACTTAAGAAACTGAAATCATCTTCAATTTGAAGAAACGGTTCAAAGTTATATGGGGGAAAATGGGCTGAGTTTGGTGCTTGACACCTAAACACTTTAAAACTGCTCTGGGATCTTGAGAAATCACTCATTAATAACATGTCAGACTTGTTTGTCTATGAAGAGATGATCAAACTCACCTGATACTGTCAGTGTAAATGCATCACTGTGTTGTGACCTGCGTGATCCTCCTCTTTCTGCTCCATAACAGGAGTATTTACCTGCATCAGACTCAGTAACA
>NW_015749203.1:0-457 GCF_001515625.1 Sinocyclocheilus rhinocerous
CTTGTTGGGGTCTCTGTCCTCTAGTCCCACTAACGTGGAGTTGTGCTGGCCCTGCTCCAGCCCTGTGGCGGGCTGTTCGAGAGGGTCCGCGGGGTCAGTCCAGTTTGCTGCCTCGTCATTGGACAACAGGTTCAGTTCTGAGGGCTGCGAGGAAACCGGGTTTCGGCTTATGACTAGATCCAGGTTGTTCCCAGACTCCGCTATAAGAGGAACCACTAAGCAGCAGTCAAAGTCTCTAGTCCGGATGTGGTTTATCTGTGGCACAAAGCAAGCGAAAATTCATATCATTTACACATACACTTTATCTGTTCTTAGGCCACTCAAAGGCCCTTTCAAGGAAAGTCTGTTCACTTGGCGGGCATATTTGCAACGCCTCCGGGCAGCTCATCCAAGACCAGGTCCTATCTAAATGAATAGGGGAATCCTGAAATCTCAAAAACTGCCCTATGAACTCACA
>NW_015749204.1:0-457 GCF_001515625.1 Sinocyclocheilus rhinocerous
GAACAGAGGTTGGCCGAAATAAAGCAAAAACCATCCAGTTTCAATTTATACCTGGTCAACCAGTGAATCTTAAGTACTTGTTTGATTATTACAACCAAATATATATTTTTGAATTTGTTACTGGCTTTTGATGAAGGAGGTCCAATCATCCTTGGAAGTTTTTTAGGGACAGGAAGGAAACCTCTATTTTACTTCCGATCAGTCAACTTTAGAGCAGGGTAGGTACTATACAGCAGGGAAACTGACGGCTTGGTCTCTGTTACATGGAGGACCAGGCCTTAAAGCACTAGACCCTGCACTGTATTTGCTAATGTGCGGTCAGCATACAGATGTAGAGCACTTCCGTTGTGAGTTGTTGCCAGACAGGGAGGTGCAGAAAAATGTCCTGAAGGTATTCACAAATTGGTTAACCTATTCCAAAAGTTCAAGTAGATTAGTACAAATAGTTAAGTTTGTT
>NW_015749205.1:0-457 GCF_001515625.1 Sinocyclocheilus rhinocerous
TGATCACAGTCTGGGTTCTTCATGGCATATTCAGACTCTACATGGTGTAGCTCTTCCGTACAAGTGTAGTTTTGTGTCGTCTCTGTGACTGTAGTGAAAACTGAGGGACGAGAGGCATAAGATGATTCAATCCCTTCATCTAGAATAATTTGTCATTACCGTATATTTAGAAAGGGAATCATATAGGTGCAACACATGAGAAATGTAATGAGTTTTTTTTAATGCTAATAACTTCTCTGCGTGTCAAAGTAAATAATGGAAGCTTATCCAGGTGTGTGTGTGTATACTGGGTAAGGACCAAATGTCTTCACTTATATTGTGAAATACTTTGACAACCCCCACTAGTCAGGACATTTTACTGGTCCTCACTAGTTAAAAAGGCTTATAAATCATAAATATGTTTTTTATTTACATTTAAAGGTGCAATAGGAGATCTTGGAAAATGCTAACTTTAGCC
>NW_015749206.1:0-457 GCF_001515625.1 Sinocyclocheilus rhinocerous
AAGAGATAACCACACATCTGTCTGATGATAAATGGTGTCTTTTCAGTCCCGAGCTTTCACCTCTGTAATTCACGTTTAATTTAGTCTGGCTTTGATGAGGAGCAGAGATCCGGTTAGATCACAGAGCGACGACTTACAGCGCCACCGCTTAACCACGGCCACTCTCATCCTCTGTTGATCCTGACTGCCTTCAAATAATTCTGTGCGATTCCGTGATCATATTACATGGGCTTTCGAAGTGCACTACTTCTCCCTTTCTCTACCGGAATGCTAGGGGAGATCGCAAATATATATCTGTTTGGGTTGAATTGTTTCCTGAACGGAGTCAATAGCTACATTTCCTCTCCTGGAACCGAGCGACCCTAAGGCTTGCTCGTAAAGGTCCGGCTGTAATTTGATGTTGTTTATAGATTTGTTTACTTCAGTATGTGCTCCACTCTTGGATCTACAAAGCCAC
>NW_015749207.1:0-458 GCF_001515625.1 Sinocyclocheilus rhinocerous
AAAAAAATGACAAAAGCACATAAAATTGCTAAAATTAAAATTAAAACTAAAAAAATTTTAAAAATCAAGCTAATTCAAAATGTTTAATGAACTAATTCACTGATATCCACTCAGAGCTTAAGGTGTAGTTGTTTTCCAAAATACATTACTTTTTTTTTTAAATTAGCACTCATCAAATTTTCTTTTTTTAAATGTACATGATTTAATTTCTTCAGCAAGCCTTCTAAAACTACATTATGTAAAATAGGCTTTCAAATGAAAGTCAAAAATTAATCACTTGTTATGAGTGATTTCAACATTGTTTCTATCATGCAATGCCTGAAAACAGGCTGCAGGCTGAAAGAGCTAATTTACCAGCTCAAATACAGACCGTACATAAAATGCAGCCACATTATATATTGCTCTGAGATTTCATTTTTGTAAAGTACTTTGCTGAGACTAGCACAGAAAATATAGTC
>NW_015749208.1:0-457 GCF_001515625.1 Sinocyclocheilus rhinocerous
TCGCGATACATATTGATATTGAATTATTGTCCAGCCCTATTTTAATATAGATACAATGTATAACATAAGCATTAATATTTATTAAATATTCATGTTTTTTTTATTTAAGCCACCATAAAGGCAATAATGTGTTTTATTTATATAATACATAAAATGTATAATTTGTTTAATCAAATTTTAGGCATTATGTTAACGAGAATTTATGGGAGAAATATGCATAAACGTTGTGAAAATAATGTCATAATGCAAATCATCTTAATAGTCATACATTTTATTTTTATTTATTTTTTTAGATAAAATATGATCCGGGCATGTTCTTGACAAGTTTCATGACAGGTTTCATGATTTCAGAATCTGTCTGATTAAGTAGAAGTGTCATTTAAAACTAAACATAGCTGTTGTTTCAGGAGGGAAAGCAGGCGTCTCTGGCAGCAGATTTCTCCATAACCCAGTTCAA
>NW_015749209.1:0-457 GCF_001515625.1 Sinocyclocheilus rhinocerous
GCTAGTGTGAGCCAAAGTCTGTCCTGATCACCTTTCTCCCAGTCTTTCTGTGCTTTGTGTATGTGCATATTCCCTCTGACCTCAATCAGCGTCCATCTGTCTCGGCGGCCACTGCGCTGGATTCTGCTCAGACTGTAATTAGGCCGGTTATCTTGTTAAGACCCGTGACAGCATGTGGCACAACATGTCCTCCAGAGAGGAGGAAAGACTCCAGGTCCACAGTCTGAGGAGCTTCATGAGCAGCAGATACAGCATGTGCAGCATGCAAATGAACAGTTGTGAAACTGACGATGACTAAGAAATGCTTGGTCATTAACTAAATGTATCAAATTTGTACAAATCAGAAGAAACTCTTTGGATCGGATCATCATCTCAAATCATGCAAAAGAATATTACACTCTAAAAAATGCTAGGTTAAAAAGGGACAAACCCAGCAATTGGGTTGTTTTGACCCAGC
>NW_015749210.1:0-457 GCF_001515625.1 Sinocyclocheilus rhinocerous
TTTTTACAACACTATAAGTGTGTCCCATCGGGTAATGAGAAGTTCTACACACGCTAGTGGTGTTCACTTGGGCCAAATACAGGAAATATGTCATATAAGTAGTCAGGTGATCAAGTGCAAAGTCCACAAGTTGTTAGTATTTGGACAAGCCCTTCAACTAGGCAGTCAAAGCAGCATTGTGTCACGAAAGCGTGGAATCAGAGGAAGACCGCAAGGGTTTAGGGTGTGATTTGGGACAGAACCAAACAAAACTTGTTTCTCACTTGGAGTTGCAGAATGAATGTATTTCTTTATGTAGAAACTGATTAGGTTGTGGGTACATTTGAAGGACTCATGTGTCTCTATATATTGTTTTTAGTACACTTCACAAAACCCACACAAAAGTATCAAAGATACATTGTAATAATGTTTGAAATAAGTCAAGTCAAGTCACCTTTATTTATATAGCGCTTTTAAC
>NW_015749211.1:0-458 GCF_001515625.1 Sinocyclocheilus rhinocerous
AAAATACATCTTTTGCATCCAGTCCTTGCTTGCTTTATCTAAGTCACATCAGCTAACCACAGGTGTACCTCAGGGCTTGGTGCTTGGCCCTCTTCTTCTCCTGATACACACAACCTCAATGTGCCCAATAATTCAGATTTTCCTATCACTCCTATGGCAGTGACACCATGACCCCATAGTACCTGGAAAAACCTCAAATCGCCTTTCAGACAGATTGACCTGAATGAAATAACATAAACTAGTGAAGGCTGAGCCATTTGTCATCCCAGACAGTCTGCAATTCAACATGTCATCATCAAACCGCCTAGTTTAACAACACTAACACCACTGTGGCCAGTAAGAACCTTCAGACATACAGTACATAAGTAAGATTTTAAGAAATTGATACTTTATACTCAGGAAGGATGCATTAAATTGATCAAAAGAGACAGAAATATGTTCTATTTCAAATAAATACT
>NW_015749212.1:0-457 GCF_001515625.1 Sinocyclocheilus rhinocerous
AATAAAATAAAATAAAATAAAATAAAATAAAATAAAATACTGAAATAACTCTGGTGAAGAATCAAAAGACTGTTGGATGAATCTCAAGACTGTTCTACTTCAAACACTGAAATCACTCGAATCACACTCATAAAACACATTCACACTGAAACTGAAATCCAGAGAGGAGTTTGAGTCAGATCTGAGGGCGTGTAATGGATCTGGTCTGGCTGTGTGATGGTTTTGAGCCGGTTTCTGCACACTGATGATGCAGTAAAACAGACACACGCTTCTTTACGACTCCAATAAAACAATTACAGACAGAATCATTACAGCGCTCAAGTGAGCAACACCCAAAACCCATGATGAGAAAAACACAAGGAGACCAGGTTCTTCAACAAAGACTCTATTCTGCACCGACACACAGAGACACAGACACAGAGACACAGAGACAGACACAGACACAGACACAGACACA
>NW_015749213.1:0-458 GCF_001515625.1 Sinocyclocheilus rhinocerous
CGCCATATTTGCTGTTTCTCCATCCAGCGGCCTCAAGCGGAGCTGCGCGGTCCTGTCATGAGACAAATCCGCTATTATGCCTCTAAAAACCGCATTTTGTCTGATCTATCCGCGGCCTGCAGCTCCCGGTGGAAAGTCATGCCGATCGAGCCGAGCGCTCCTCCACACTTCCGGCGCATGCTCAAACGTCACTGACAGGCTGCTGCCTGTTGATTGGTCATTGACACAGAAGGAGCTGTTTGATGATTGGGCGGTGATGTGCAGTGATGTGTGCCATTGTTATTTCGTTTTTTACAGTTTTTCTGAATTGCTAATACACTAAACCCCAATCTCTGAACCAGATTCTCACTATCTTAAACCAATTTGTCGAATAAAGCACTCTTTCTGCAAAACCTTAAACACGTTCAGGCAGTTAGGCTCTATTTGCAAACCTCATGCACTCTTTTTGCAAAACTCTA
>NW_015749214.1:0-458 GCF_001515625.1 Sinocyclocheilus rhinocerous
AAATTCCCATGAATATATTATGAAAAATAATGAAAATGAAATGAAAGCATGAAAATAAATATTATATTTATTATAAATATAAATATTATATTTATAAAATAAAAGTATTTTTTAAAATAATAGTAACATTTGTTTTGTTGCCTTTTTTAAATCAGTTGAATTGTTAAATTACAGTACTTTTATATAGAGAATCACTATCATGAATAATTGGAAATATGAAAAAACAAATGTCCATGCACTTTGTGGTATGATTGTAAAACCAATGACACAACATCTTAAAGGTCTTAAAACGGCATCTTAAAGTAAAATATAATTTCTTTCTTTTGATTTTGCAGTGGAGATGACTTGTTCTTGTGTTCTTGTGATGTTTTCATAGATTTCGAAGCAAAACACAGTTTAAATTCAGTTTCTTTCTCTCCCGTAGCGAATGTGGCCGCAGCAGCGGGCGGCTTCATCTA
>NW_015749215.1:0-458 GCF_001515625.1 Sinocyclocheilus rhinocerous
ATTTATGAATAAATTATCACTTTAATCCATGTTTTAATGAGAGGGACGTGTGTCCTCCGCCAACATAAAGCGTTAATGCTAAAAAACAATTTGCATAAAAAATTGAACTCTTACAAAACAAATAATAATAAAAAAAATCCATAGCGAGTAGCAATGCCATCAAGAAATCAGACAATTCTGTCGAAAGAACACTTTCTGAATATTTTATAAAAGTTATAAATTAAAACTCTTGGAGGCAAATACAAAATAATAATAATAATTTGCACTCACCAAATTATCCAGCTCCGGATTTGATGAAAATAGCGGCTTTTCTGCTCGAATCTGAGACGATATGCATGTAAATAATTTAAAATTGTGTGAGAGAGAGAAAAATCATTCCTTAAAAAAAATAAAAAATAAATGTAAAGCCATTTATTTTAGGCGTGTGTGGCTATGTGTTTTTTTTTTTTTTTTTTTTT
>NW_015749216.1:0-458 GCF_001515625.1 Sinocyclocheilus rhinocerous
AACAGTCCGTTACTTTATTTTATGAATGTACATTATACACTTGGTCAGGAGGAATGCTGTTCATTTTCAGCAGGAAAGGCAGTGAAAGATAACACGACTACTGAAAAAAAAGTTACTTACAGTTGCTTTAAATTGTAGCTACAGAATTTTGGCCAATGGTGAGATAAATTAAAGCCCAGCAGGGTTATTGTGTACTGTACTAAAAGTTTACTAACTTTTGTGTTTGTATGCTTTTAAACATTTATTTAGCACTTAGCCTAAGTTTAATAGAAGACAATCAAAATGCCACAACCATCAACAAATGACTTCCTTTAAAAATAGCCTATATGTTTTTGTTTTGTTTTTTCTTCTGATTGTTTTTGTTTCTTCTGATTGTGTTTGTTCTTCAACAAACAACTTTCAAATACATTTAAATGTTTGATTATTAGTTTTGTATTGGGATTTTACTCTTACTGTTG
>NW_015749217.1:0-458 GCF_001515625.1 Sinocyclocheilus rhinocerous
AACACTAGCTACGCACTGTCAGTATTTCTGATCTGGGTTTGGGCTGATTTTATTATCAACACTCAAATAATGATACGCTGGTTTGAAGTTTATTACAAACACATTTTAAGATTAAAAATAAATGTACTTACCTGTGTTTCCTCCGAGGAAAAAAAAAAAAAACTGGCAGCATGTTAAGAATAATTTATAAAGCAGTCAATAGTGAAATGAACAAATAAAAACTTTATCTTTCAGTCGCTCAGGCATGTCATTAAAAATAAACATTATCTTTACACTCTCAGAAAAAAGGTACAAATGCTGACACTGGGACAGTACCCTTTCAAAAGGTACACATTTGTACCTTATTTACTCCTAAAGGGTGCATTTTACATATTGATACCTACAGTGTACATACTTGTATCTAATTGTTACATTTTAGTACCTTTTGAAAAGGTACCGCCCCAGTGACAGCTTTTGGA
>NW_015749218.1:0-458 GCF_001515625.1 Sinocyclocheilus rhinocerous
AAAACATTCCAGGATTTTTCTCCATATAGTGGACTTCAATGGCGGAAGTACCCACCCAGTGTTTACACAGCGATTGTGCAAGTTCGAGTTTTGAAGTTGGAGGAGAAAATGAGATGAATTTTTTCGCTCTACCTTTTTGAACCAAAGTACACAGAAGAAGCACTAACTGCGCATGATCTTTCCAATGTGATTACGTAATGCGTGAAGACATGCATGCGCATCACAGAGCTAGTGCAAGATGAGCATTTGTTGTTAAAAAGTATATAAATTTTTATAATTTTTTTTAGAAAATGGGCAATCGTTTTGCTAGATAAGTCCCTTATTCCTCGGCTGGGATCGTGTAGAGCTGTCTGAAGTTGCATTGAAACTGCAATTTGAACCTTCAACCCTTTGATCCCCACTGAAGTCCACTTTATGGAGAAAAATCCTGAAATGTTTTCCTCAAAAACCTTAATTTC
>NW_015749219.1:0-458 GCF_001515625.1 Sinocyclocheilus rhinocerous
AACCTCAATCATTTTACAAGGCAGCTGTCCTCCACAAATGTTCATTTCAATGTTTTTTTCTGTGGCTATTGAGGATCAGGACATTGAGTTGGTGACCTAGTTTCATTTGGCCAGGCTTTTGTTAATATCATTTTCTCATTAATACACAATTACAGTTATTGTGAATATGTACAATCTGTTTACATATTAAAGTCATATTATATCATATAATGTCAGTCATGGATTTTTTTATGAGCAAAAACTAAGTTAGTTTATGGGACCATTCTCCACCCGGTTTTATTGATTAGAATGGGACAATGTAGTTTTGCTCGCTTACATTGTAAAACGTGAGCTTTATATTAGCAATGGTGTATGGGAGCCTATTTTTCATGTGTATGTGTTTCAATATCCATGATTGTGTGCCTTTAACATCAGTTATATTTACAAACTGTCCATATAGTGAAAATGCACCAAAAACA
>NW_015749220.1:0-458 GCF_001515625.1 Sinocyclocheilus rhinocerous
AACTCTCGTTAGATTGAACCTTACACAGACTTTCTTACCTGCGCTGTTCACACAGATAAAGCTCTGGCAGTGGACGGAGTGGCGTGTGTGATGGAGTGTCATGTGTCGGCCTGTAAAAGTGTCCGAGCACAGCACTAAAGGTGATGGAGGTCAGCGAGGGTGTGTGAAGTCCTGTCCTCTGTCATGGAGACACAAGCTAGTTTAAATGCATATGAGCCGTGGGTTTAGATCTCAGGGAAGACTTTTTTTTTTCTTTTTTTTTCTTAATTTATTTTTTTTACAAAAGGTTATTTTAATATATAATGCACTGGACAAAGGTGACAGCGTTATTGCTTAAGGGAATAAATGTCCACAGGCCAAAGACATACATCATCCGCTCATATGCAAACACTTTCTCCTCTCATGCTGACATTTACTCAGAGCTGCCCGTCTGCATAACACACAAACACACACACTCA
>NW_015749221.1:0-458 GCF_001515625.1 Sinocyclocheilus rhinocerous
AATAAAAATGTTTGTACATTTTTCTATATGATTCTAATGTATGTATTTACGTATTTATTTATTTTTATAATAATTTGGGTAGCATGATTAAAAAGCTAAGCATGAATGCAGCCAATGTAATATTTTATGTAAAACCAATAACATAAAATGAATATTAATTGTTTTAAAAAAAAATTGTAATGGAGCAATACTAGAAGCTACTGTCTAATTGGGATGATAGTT
The DNA here is from genome assembly GCF_001515625.1 of Sinocyclocheilus rhinocerous. Classification (NCBI taxonomy): domain Eukaryota; kingdom Metazoa; phylum Chordata; class Actinopteri; order Cypriniformes; family Cyprinidae; genus Sinocyclocheilus; species Sinocyclocheilus rhinocerous. Next base: position 223 of record NW_015749221.1, read on the forward strand.
TATCTATTTAGCATATATACTAGTTCTTACAACAAAAATCACTGGGTTTTGTGACTGATTCGTTAAAAACAAGTAATGGGACACCAGAGTGCACCGTATTCATGGAAAGAGCCAAATACAATTGAGAAACGAGAAGAGCCTGTAATTGGGTCATTCTGGTCATTACAAGGCCTGGAGAGAATGAATCAAACACATTTAACACAGGGAGATTTGAGAAGTTATAAATTACACATCAA
>NW_015749222.1:0-456 GCF_001515625.1 Sinocyclocheilus rhinocerous
TAGTTGTATCTCGGCCAAATATTGTCCTATCCTAACAAAGCATATATCAATGGAAAGCTTATTTATTCAGGATAATTTTGATAAATTGACCCTTATGACTGGTTTTGTGGTCCAGGGTCTCACGCACACATACATACACATACACACACACACACACACACACACACATGTATGATTTCCAAATGTCTTGGCTTGCAGTTTTGTTAAAATTTTCAATCATTTCTAACTTTCAAGGAAAAATCCCCACTCAGTCATCATTTAGGCAGTGCGTCTACCAAGTGTGCGAGTGTGAGGGCCGTTCCAGCAGGATTCCTGCCGGTCACCCTCCATTAATGCAAATTTGATTGGTCTTTGTGGCTTTAGGAACAGCAAACAGCTGCATGCAAATCCAACACACTCCCCCTCGACCAGCCATTGTGTCCCGGACTCCACGGGGGATTTCTCAGACAGAAAAAT
>NW_015749223.1:0-456 GCF_001515625.1 Sinocyclocheilus rhinocerous
AAAGGAAAACTTGAAATCGCATCATATGACCCCTTTAAATGAGAATTATCTTTTTTTCCCCCTCAAAACAACAGCTCTGTGAACAATTAGTTTCTTGTTCACACCAGATTTACATTTCTAATTCAAGTAAATTGCATGTATTTTGGCATGTGCAGAAGAGTAAGGACAATTGTCTATAGTTTACACAATAACTAAATGCTCATGGCTTGCTGATAAAAACTTGCTGATCAAAATATTCTTTTAGTCATCACATGCAGAAAGATTCATTCAGTTATCAAAATCTGTCAGACATACTACATATATCTTCCATAAATATATATGACATGGAATGTTTTCTGTTTATATGTAGCACATTGCTACAAAAATAAATGTAATGCATACATACAAATGTGTTTATTTTTTTCTTTGTACTTGTCACGTTCGCTACTGTGAGGGAGCGCAGAGCGAGGAACGAGG
>NW_015749224.1:0-457 GCF_001515625.1 Sinocyclocheilus rhinocerous
TTGCTTCTATTGTCCTCATTTGTAAGTCGCTTTGGATAAAAACATTTGCTAAATGCAAATGTAAATTTTTACCATGCTTTTTAATATCTCTAATTAGTACCATATTTATATTTTATTTTATTTCAGATTTATTCTAATTAACAAAAATTATTTTAATAGTTTTGGTTTTAGTTAACCATAACAACACTGGTTGGCAAACCAATTATTGTAAACAAATCTAAACAAATTAGTGAATACATTTCTGAATATTCTTTTTTTAAGTGAATTGCCATGGATAATCAGATTTTGCAGAAACTTGTTTAGTTGTTGTCAGCTTAAAAGCAAAAGGGCAAACCAAATTTTCATGTTCAAGTTCATGTTTATCTTTGAATTCAACTTTTCACTCATTTTTATGCTCTAAATAAAATTTAAAAAAAATTAGAATACAAAGCAAAATGTGAGGATTTGCACTAGTGGT
>NW_015749225.1:0-458 GCF_001515625.1 Sinocyclocheilus rhinocerous
CTTTTTTTGTCAGTAAAAAGAAATTTACTTCCTAACAATAACAGGTTAAATAAAAACTTTAATGGAGCTTAATTATATTGGATTCATGTGAGTAATTAAATCACATATATCATCCTTTGATTGAATTTTGCTCAGATTGGTTCAAAATATCAGTGGAAGTTTTCAGTCTTTACAGGCTTTGTCCAGTAAAGGGTTAATGAGTGACCAATGAAAAGTTCCCAGCATGCACCTCTCATTAATATGATTAAATACTGGCTAACTTTGCATTATATACATGCTCTTTTCTTTCTATATGGAAAACTCACTTACATCACTTATATGTGGCAATATGCATTGAATGTTAAAAAGAAAATCAGACTAAAGTTTGTCACCACAACAGAGAAAGCTGTAGCTTGAATAGAGACGAATAGATGAGTAATTTCATTAAAGTGATTAACAGGTCAAGTTATTAAAGCTAG
>NW_015749226.1:0-458 GCF_001515625.1 Sinocyclocheilus rhinocerous
TGCTAAAAAAAATAAAATAAAAAATAAAAATGACGACTAGTCAACCATCCTGCCCATCCCTAAGGGCAACAGGGAAGTGAATCGGCAAACACAGCAAGAAGAAAACAAAAAGCTAGAAGAACTTTAGACTTTAGCTTTCATGCATCTCTCTAGGGAGTCTCTCTATAGTCATGTCAAATCCATGGAAATAGGCCATCTGAAACAACATCACGAAAAAAAAAAATAATTAAGCTAAAAAAAATTTACTCATGCCTTCTTTCAAACGGCTTTTATGTCTTACAAAATGTAGCCTCATAGCCAAGGGACAAATACAAAATTCACTTGTGCATCTACAAATGTGGCTCTTTTTTTTTTCTTTCCCCAATTTCCGTAAAAACAAAAAAAGCATCATAAATTATTACTAAATAAGCACTTTGGCTTTAAAGTGAATGCCACACTGTCTCTCACAGTACAGGAAA
>NW_015749227.1:0-458 GCF_001515625.1 Sinocyclocheilus rhinocerous
GATGCTGAAAATTCAGCTTTGACCACAGCAATAAATTACATTTTACAATATATTCACATGGAAAATAGCTATATTAAATTGTAATAATATCTCACAATTTGTTAAAAGGTAACTAACAAAGTTACAAAGTTCAGGTGTCAACAAAAATCTCTTCCATACAGTCATTTTCTGTTACAGAAGCTGTCATTGGTCATGTTTATTTATTCATTTTTTTTTAATAATATGATTCTCATGCTCGAAATGTAGTCCATAATGAGAACAGTCATTTACACACATAAACACTCTTTATCAACAGCACAGGGAGAGGATTTTCTGGCTATTAAAATCAGTGTACAGAAGAACAATGACTGTAATATGACATTCTAGCAGAGACTGAGCTAATCTATAGTCACATGACACAAGCTGGAAATTCTGCTGCAATTATTTAGCTCATTTGAGCTCAACAGATAGAGCTCCTG
>NW_015749228.1:0-458 GCF_001515625.1 Sinocyclocheilus rhinocerous
AAGAAAGGTGTAAAAAAGAGGTTGAGTCAAAAGCGATACTTATGTATTAGACTATTACTGTACAATAGCCCTCTTACAGCTAATGCTCTCATAAAAATGCAGTCACTTGTGTTACATGTACTGTAGCATTTTAAGCCAACAAATACAAAGTCAACATAGACATTACTGCGTTCACTTTCTAGTCTGCACTGTCTGTTTGACATGCATGCGCACGGCGGCACTCTTTCAATGAATGTGAAGTTTAACGGAGAGTCGCTCACTGTCAGGAAAATTGAAAATAGCAATAATTACAATATTTTCTAACTTCTACAGATAAGGATATAATAGGATGACCATAATTTAGTTTTCCAAAAAGAGGACAGTTTCGCCTAACGTAGCATACGTAACGTATATGTAGCAAGTTTTTTTTATTTTTTTTGCTTGTTTTGTTTTTAGAATAAATAAAAAGAAAACAAGTA
>NW_015749229.1:0-458 GCF_001515625.1 Sinocyclocheilus rhinocerous
AATTAATAATAATTAATTCCCTTACAAATGAGTAATTTCACTACAGTTTACTGTATGGTTATCTGGTGATCTCCATGTCAATGTATGAATGTCTCTGTGAGCAAAGATGGTGCCATCAATAACAAAACTGTTGTTAAGGCAGAAGTCAAGTCTTTCTCCACTGTTAATGATCTTTCCACAACCGTGGCACCCCATAGCCTCTTCCCTGTTAGTATTGTCACTGCCTACTTTGGCATTCATGTCTCCTATCATCAGGAACAAATCATGCTGTGGGACTTTACTAACAACATGTTGTAATTGCTCATAAAATTCATCTTTGACCTCGCCTGTTGCCTCATTGGTAGGAGAATAGCACTGCAGTATGGTCAATTTACAGTATTTGGAGCCTTAATCTTGCTTTAATTAAGCGATCACTGATGGGTTCCCACTCTAGCAGGCATTTGCATAGTTTGTGCTGC
>NW_015749230.1:0-458 GCF_001515625.1 Sinocyclocheilus rhinocerous
ACAATCAACACTGTTTTGTGTAAACATTGTGAAAAAGGGAATTAAATCATGTATTCGTCTTCCTGTCAGAACAAATGATCAAACGATGTCACTTCCTGTGGGTGTAACAATTTCAAGTAAAGTAATTTTTGTAATGGCGGAAAATCAAGTGGTAACAGGGTTGAGGGTTATTCATTTATTTATTTATTTTTACTGCGATGAACTGAATGTCAACTGTGACGTCGTGTGCTTGTAATTGTTTGACCCAGAGACTTCTGAGGTCACAATCACAACCTCATGTGAGGGATAAAGACATGTGATGTGTTTAAATCAGCTTTTCATGCTGAATTATTTGCTTTTGGACAATATTTAGTTCACAGAACAAAAGATGAGCGTTTCACCATATTCATGAACAGTGGCATCTGCTCGGCTCAGTTTTTCTCAACAAGACTCGTGTCTTTCTTACCTACAGTGGACCG
>NW_015749231.1:0-457 GCF_001515625.1 Sinocyclocheilus rhinocerous
AATAATGATCTTTAAAAAAGCATCATATGACCCCTTTAAATTTTAGTCTTGCACAAAGCTACCATATGGATTTAGAAGATTTAGAATGCAGTGCATATATTACTTTTATGATGTTTTTTGTCCTTTTTGAAGCTTGAAAGCTCTAGTACTCCATTTTTTTGTGATTGCATGGAAAAATGACCAGTATGATTAAAATTTCTGGTTTTCTATTCTGGTTGCTGGTTTTCTATATGTATTGGAATTTAATTGCAATTCACATGGTTTAAAATGACATGCAGTGAGTAAATTATTTTTATTTTTAGTTGAACTGTCTCTTTAAGGCAGCGACAGACTCTCCACAGCAGTTTTGCAGTCTCCAGGTAGACAAGGTCACATCCTCAAAGCATTTGAAAGAGCTGCTTATTGAAATTTCAGAAGTGGCCAACTTAGCAGAGGTCACTTTGTGACTTTGAAGAAA
>NW_015749232.1:0-458 GCF_001515625.1 Sinocyclocheilus rhinocerous
AAGCTCCAGCACTGAAAGCTTCATAATTTAATCATCCAGGTAATAATGCCTCCACCTCCTGCACCTACAGACCACAGACGCTCGTCTTCAGGCCTCTCGAGCTCCAGAGAGAGGAGCGAGCTGATTCACGCTGATCTGATTAGAGACACGCTTCGTAATCACGCAAACACACGGAGAATATCTGGAGAGCGGCGTCTGCTGAGAGGATGGTGTGTGTCGAGGACTGCAGATGTCAGTCAGGCTCAATATAATAAAGCCTGAGGGATAAACACAATCAATATGTCGGCCTTTAGGTCTTCAGGCCGTCGCCCGAGACGCGTTATCTCAGGGATTACTCACAAATGTCACACAACTATAAGAGTGAAATGTAATTTATGAGACGTGTGTGTGTGTGAGTATGTGAGAGTCTGAGTGTGTGTGTGTGTGAGAGAGAGAGTGTGTAAGTGTGTGTGTGTGTG